>NC_140618.1:26320594-26325594 GCF_057382275.1 Copadichromis virginalis
CGGGTATAACAGGCTCATTATTATTTAAGAGAGAGAAATAGTCAAGCCAAACATGGACCTCTATACACCCGCTGAACGAGATCAAAAACACACGAAATGCATGTATTTCAGTGTGATGAGAAATGTGTTTTGTATAAACAGAGGGACAAACAAATAATGAGTAGTGCAACTGGAATATGAGGGTACAGGACAGAGGCGTAAAGGAAGGTATTTATTACTGAAACTCCAGCCCTGTCTGACAGTGTAGCCTTGGTTTTTTATTTATTTATTTTTTAGAACATGCCACATTAGCAAATGGAACATCAGACCCCAGCAAAAGCAATTATGCAAAAATCCAGAGGATTCAACGGCTACATGTCTGCTTTCAGATGAGCACAGAGAATGTATTCCATGTCCTACAATAACAAGCAACAGGCGCCAGAAAAGGAAAATGCAGTGGGTGTAAATGTGACCAGTCCTGAACATTTTTCATATTAAATTACACCGGTCCTAATACATATTTACTAGTATCCAAAGATAGGCTATCAAAAGAGAAATTAAAAATAATTATTAGCGACCTTTAACCGCATTGTGTTGGTTTTGTGTGACAGAAATTATCAATTTCAGCAGAGAAAACACAGTTGAGATGACTTAATCAAAGTCTGAAGGAAAGTCTCTATCTTCTATTTCCCCAACTAACACGAGCCAGCAAAGCAATAACATTGATTGTGCACCTGTGAAAACACAGTCTTTATTTCAGCAAGTCTTTTTGTCTGTAGGTTAACTGACATGAACCAATCCATTCTCTGACACCAGCAGACACCACTCATTACAGTGATCCAGAAAACTGATCTTCTGATGGAAACATTCTTGCAATCAATGGCGCCTCCCACACATTCGAAAGCAGGAAACAGAAGATAAGGCTTACAAGGGTTAAAGTAATAGAGAAATACCACGGAAAGAGAGATAGAGTGACAGAGACCGAGAGACAGTATACTAGGTAATGGAAAAGAGAACAAAGTAAGCAAAGATTGCACTGAAATCTGGCTTATAATACATCCATGGTTACAATTACAGCAGTCACTTCAGTAATGCTGCCCTCTAACTCTGTCCGTGCACAAATCAGATTTTGTTTGCACTGATTTCATATCTGCCAAACCACTTGGCGAGGAGGGCAAGCTTACATTGTTATTGGAATTGCTTGAGTCTGGACATAATCAGACATCTCTAAATCCAGAAGGACGATAACAGGAGAAGAACCAGCTTACATATCCGGTAAGATCCGAGGGTATTATCCTGTTGTACAGCATGCACAAATTCAGCACTGGTTTGCAAAAATAATCTTGTTCAGATACAGATGGATGATGATGGCATGCATTAGAGATGGGTTTTGCTTGAGCTAATTATCATGCAAATAATCAGGCCAAATTAAACATGTTTAATAAGAAAGTCTTTAAGAGAAACCTGAATTAATGGGATCTGTTACCAAAATCTAATTAAAAATCCCACTTACGCTAATAACTAAAAATACGGCCTTGGAAAATACACTTTTAACTGCATACTGTGTGGCTCAATTCATGCGTACACCCTTTAAATCTTTGTTGTTTATTTAATATACATCTTCAATAAAGATCAACAAACAGTTTATGTAGATATTTAATGACTGGACATCTAACAACGTAATGCAAGTATGCACACTTGTATTTTAATTTCATGGCAGCTGCAGATTTTTAATGTGGCACAAATTTGTTAAAAGCTCAAATCTCCTACCCTTAGTGTTTTTGGATGATCCTACTTACTTTATGAGGACAAACCAGACAACCAGATCCGTTTTTAAGCCTTGAATATTTTTTAATGTCTTTAAAACCACAATGTGAGCGAGGATGGGTCTGCAGAGATGTGCAATGATGAATTTAATTCATTAGTATTTAAGACAATTACTCTCATTAACACTTATGTTAGACTAGTTTGCACTGAGATGGAATGCTTTAATTAAGCAAAGCACAGGTAGTTAAATTATGTGTAGCTACAAAGTTTGAAAGCGAGACGAAACATGGCTGTCGATCAAACACTGAACTATTCATTATTTAAATTTTATATACTTGTGTTCCTGTGCACTGACAAGCATTTGCAGCTCAAAAGCTTTAAATGTAATTTAAATGCCTTTTCCTATAGAAATACCACTAATGAAATTATATTGAATTGAATCGCTAAAAAGGAGTACGGTACTAGAACTGTGACTCTTTAAAAAGTAGGGTTTAATTTAAGCAGTCAAATTCATGTTTGAATGACACCAAAACGACAGAAAGAAATTACATATTTAAGAAATGATGTTTCTGAAAACAGACCATCTCTCAAATGATAGGATTAACTACAAATATCCGTTTTGTTTGTTGTCCTGAAAGAAATTGGGTTGTAATAATCAAGGGCTACACAGAATACTCAGCTGAGTTACATATACAGGCGCGCGTGCGCACACACCCTTATAAACAGGTATACATGAAACAGAACCAGTGCAATCAACACAGACACCCTCTGGCACATGCTGCTGTGTGGTGCTGGTTGGTGGCTACTAATGGTTCATTGCCACAGGTGGGTGGAGGAGAAGAAAGAGAGAGATGATCTTTGTAGAGCTCATGTTTTCTGCTCAGCATGCACACAGTCACTGCTGTGAATAGGGGGAAAAAAGTGGAAATCTAGAAATTAGAAAAAGAAAGCCAAAGGAAAAATGACAGCCTGAAAAAGTCACATTTTTCACTTCTTCTCATGGGAAGATGAGTGCAGCTTATGCCATTTAATACCACTTTTTTCTCCATGCATGCATAAGCGAACTTTCTACAGTATAAATATACATCTTTTCTGTTCATCACATGAACATGAACAAGAGAACTAGACACAGCTCTAGCTTATGAATCTTTTACGTTCAACTACCTGGATATCATTATAAGCTGATTAGATGACCTGTTTGATACAGCTGTACGGATGCAGTATTGCAGTGGTAAAATGTCTCCAAGACACAGACAAGCATACACAGATAGACATCGTGCTAATGTCTCCTCCTCTGTGGCCCTTTTTCCCCTCTTTTTTTCCCAAAATGCTGGTGGCATTTCATGCAGGAAGACTGTGACGAATCTTGACAGTATCTCCCTAGTTGCTGCTCCTCCTCCCTCAGCCACTATCTGTCATGCGGGAGGTGTTTGAGTGGCAAATATGGGGAAAAATAATACATATATATACTTTTGGTGTGAGGGCATTTGATTTTGTATTAACCGAGAAGAAAAAATACGAGGTCTTTTTCTTTTGTCTGCATAACTACAGATGTGTAAATTTAAAGTACAATTATTATCAGTATTTAAGAGAGAAACGTGGATGGGAAAAGGGTTTGAGAGAATGATGGAGGCAGATGAGTGGGAGAGAATGGGAAGTGAAAAGTGCACAGTCTGAAAAGGCACAAGGAAGGTGAAAAGGAGAGTGGGATTTATTTTCACCTGTCAACAGCACTTAAAGCCATAAACACATACAAAGCTTCTGCTTCGGGGCACTGGGACAATATTGGTCATGCTGTGTGTTTGTGTGTGTGATGGATGATTCTTCACGTTTATGTTGTTTGTCATCAGGGTGTTGACCATGTCAGAACCTGGTCTGAGTCTAATCCTCCTTGAGAAATCATGAACGCATGGCTAACAGTTCACTGGTTGTCCCTTTTTACACTGGTGCAAAGGTAACTGATTCTGGAGGGCAATATGGGCATCCTTCCACAAACAGCAGGGGTGACAGGATCAGTATCAAGGACTGATTTACAATCTATCCATACGATGTTATTTTCCGAGCGCCACAGAGACCTCACAAAGACTATTTCTAATAATAAACAATTCTTATCATGCTCTTTTAGCATTTTAATGGGAATAAAACATAGGAGAGAGAATAATTGATGAAGATGACTGACTGAACGCTGAAAATGAGGCTTTCTTCTACTTTGGATCAAAGGAAATAGAGGAAACTAATATGACAAATTGACTTAATCCATCTTTATGAAAATCTTTCTGTGACGGTGTGGTATCCAAACTGAGCTGAGGTGAATTAAATACTGTAAATAATGATTAGCGTCTATGTGGACAGTGCCCCAGGCACTTTTGACCAGAGCGTAGAGAAAAAATGGCCAGCAACGCTTTCAAACAGACACAGTCTTCTCTTTACAGTCTGGCCAATTAACGGAAGCAAGGAAATTTAAATTCACAGTCGAGAGACGCACCCGTGTCTGTGCGAGTGTGAACACGTGTGTGCGAGTGAGGCAGAATTTGACAATTACGAGTGCGCTTGAGAAAATGAAAAGGAAACCGCAGGTGTTTTATATCATTTGTCATCACAGTTGCAAGTAAAACATGAATTTGTGCCGTGTGTAATGAACAGTATGCAAATCCTCACTCAGTTTGCAGTTACTCTCTCTGACTGGAATGAAATATGCTGTTAAGCAGTGATAAATTGAGGAAAGTATTCTTCCTGCCCAGCTCGCTACTTTTAAGAGCCATAAAAATTTCTTTAAAAACAAGGCTCTGAAGATGTGAAAAAGGTTATTTTCATTATCATTATGTTCCCGTGCACACGTTTGTGGGCAGCCACCCGTATGTCCAACTGATTAACCGAGTGACCAAAACAGAAGGAGAAGGATACTGCAAAGGGAGAGGGAGGGAGTGAGAGAGTTATGCCTCCAATGCATATAGCCTGCCAGTTTGGCTCTGGCAGATAGTGACCTTGTTTGCATGATTAGTAGAACCACCGAGGCGTGATTGGCCCTGTTACATTATTCTCCCTCTCTCTTCTTCCTTCCTGCCATCTCTTATTTATCAATCCTATTCTCCTTCATTACCCTTTTCCTTTTTTGGCCTTTGATTGAAAGCTGTTCGACCAAGGCCTCAATTTCTGCTGCTACTTATCAGAAGACGTTTCTTTTTATTTTCACTAAATGTCTTTAAATTATTCTGTAACCTAATGTTCAAAAATTTCTTTAACATTTTAGATAT
>NC_140618.1:26330594-26373094 GCF_057382275.1 Copadichromis virginalis
ACATCGAAGTAAAAAATTGATAAGACTAATGATCACAAGTTAATTACAACATTTCTTTAGTAATGTTGTAAGGTCATACGAGCAAAAAACCAATGTCCTTTTCAGAATGGCACATTCTTGACCTTACTCTATAGAACATTTTCTGCTTTGGAATTTTAATTTTTATAGGTTTTATGCAAAGGCAGGCTGATAATAACTTTGGCATAAAGACATTACTGTCAATATTTACAAAGCGAAAGAGGTGGAGTTTTTAGCGATTAACCCTCTTAGATATAAATTTCCAGGAGTTCCTTTCTCAAGGCACAAAATATTTAAATCAAGCACACACAATTATTAATTATTATTAATGTCTTTGACATACAATTGAGTTCTAGTTGCACTGACATTTGTCGGAAAAATAAAAAACAATTGACAAACTGCACCATTTCTTAGTTTGTGACTTTATGCTAAATTGTGCAGCTCTTGTCAGATTGGTTGTGTCATGCTGAAATCAAACAACAAAACACAACTTGTGTTAAACACTCACAAAACTAACCACATTCAAATGTGGCCCTTAGTCTCCATTTCTCCCACAAGAATTTTATCATGTCACACAATCTATGATATTTATGAAAACCAAGCTCTCCAAGCTATACGGCTCAAGAAGTTAGCCATAAAACCCAGATCTTATCTCATCATCAACATGTTAATTTGGGATTATATCGATATATACAAAATCAACTTCAGTAGCCTAATCTACAGATTACACCATATCCAGACAAGGATGAAATACTTTTGTAAAGGCCATTGCATTAAAGCTGAAAGTCTACACGTCAAGTACGTATTTGATTTAAAATCCTCTGATATGTAATGTTGTTATGTACAGAGGCAAAATTACAAAATTGTGTTATTGTCCAAAATACTTACCATATCGGCCACAGTATGTATGGTACCTTGGAAATATGTACACAAGAGAATCCTGTTTAAAAGACAAAGTACTGACATGATAAAAGCTCAGTCTCAGATAAAAGCTGAACATATTCTTCACAAAGGTTATAGCTACATAAAAACTATTTATTCTCTTATTTTTGGAAGCTTTCTCTCTCAACTTTAAGTGCCTAAGACATTTGCACACCAGTGTATGGTATACTGGACACACAAACGCAGCTCAGTGTCCAGACAGCCAGCCATGTGCCAAATGTTTAATGAACATCGGCTGGCAGACTATCATGAGCAAACTCTGGCCCACACTGTTTGATGATTAGCTACAACCCATGAGGAAACACATCCACACACACACACACAAACACACGCTTTGAATCAATAGCTGTACAGAAAAAAAGACACGCTCTGCATATGCAGAGCTAATAACGGACCTAGTCTCAAAACGCACTAGAAAATAAAATACATGAAATAAAATAAATGTTTCAAATTCTTTGTTTCTTTATTATTATTAATTTTTTAACTTTCAAATTAACATCACTTATTGCTTTAATTCCTAACATCTGTTTATTCCCTCTTTCTTATAATTGCTGTCTTTGATATCTCAATTTTCTCTCCCTCCTGACCATCACATTTTCAAATTTCTTTTCTTTTATTTCTGAAGACTATTTGTGCCTTTCCAATCCATTGTCATTATTTTTCTTATGGCAGACAGCTACAAGTCAACTGTGACAGCCAAACAAAGAGGCTTTATTTTTCAGCAAAGAAAAAGTAATCTCTTTTGCACTGAGAAATAATAACAGGAAAAAGGACTCTCACATACAAATGGGGCTGGGTTGCAAAATGGTCCATTTACAAGTCATTCATTGATTTAATTTGTAATTCATATTAGCACCAAGTCAACTTCAGAGCCAATGTGCAATTATGGCCTAATATCAATTAAATAACTATAGTTTAAACTAGAACAAGAGCCCACAGTAACAGCTTTGTGAAGCTGTACTTGCAAATGTCAAGACAGTAAAATACTCAAAATGGCAATCTACTTAAAATGTTGTTTATTATCACAAATCATAAGCCACACAGCTAAGAACAATAAGAACATCACTGGTTTTTCAGGTATTTGGTTAAACTAGACTACTAAACTGGACCGATTTCACACTACATCGACAAAATTGTTGGGCTGACTAATGTCTCAGTCTCTTAACTTTTAATTTCAGGGTTTTTTTAGTCCCATTGCAACAGCTGTATAAAATCAAGTAATTCACCATGCAGAATGACTTCACAAACATTTGTGAAACAATGGATTGTTCTAAAAAGCTCAAAGAGTTGGAGCATGGTACCCTAACGGGATTTCACTGTTGCAAGTCAGCTCATGATATTTCTTCCATCCTAGATATTCTGCGATCAACTGTAAGTGGCATTATTGCAAAGTGAAACCATTGAGCCAAAGAACCAGAGGATCTATTTTTTTTTTTAATTTCCATTTTTCATTCTATCAATAAGCAGTGTATCACTTGTTTTCACTAACACGTATGTGGTCATCAACCTAGCTGCTGACAGCACGATATCAAAGCTCCCCTAAAATGCACACAACATGAGCAAACTTCAAGTGTAACAAAACAAAGAGAGGACATTTCAGTATTACATGATATGTATATATTTTTTGGGGGGCACTTTTAAAGTATACCATGGAAAATCTTCCACAACAACTCTTTGTGACACCACTTTTAAGTTAAAAGTTTGGGCATTTCACTGGACAGACACAATACTTTTAAAAATGAAGGAATACTGTTGTAGAAACAACCATAGAGTGGATAGAGTGGGCTTTGCTTATATTGACTGCAGGTCAAACAATAAGACACTGTAACAAAATTTTTTGTTCCCCTGTATGGCATGGTAAATGGTAAATGGCCTGTATTTATATAGCGCTTTTCTAGTCCCTAAGGACCCCAAAGCGCTTTACACAACCTGTCATCCACCCATTCACGCACACATTCACACACTGGTGATGGCAAGCTACATTGTAGCCACAGCCACCCTGGGGTGCACTGACAGAGGCGAGGCTGCCGGACACTGGCGCCACCGGGCCCTCTGACCACCACCAGTAGGCAACGGATGAAGTGTCTTGCCCAAGGACACAACGACTGAGACTGTCCAAGCCGGGGCTCGAACCGGCAACCTTCCGATTACAAGGCGAACTCCCAACTCTTGAGCCACGATCGCCCCATTGTATTGTCATATCCTGATCGCTTATGCCTTTTTTGGGGGCGTGTCATGTGTTATCTCTTTCAGTTTCAAAGTATTAAACTGACCAAGCAACAGGCCAACTAAAAGAACCAAACAACCAACAATCCTGAGTAAATAATAAAACATAACAGATCTAAATGCATGGATTGTATTTTAAGAAATATGCACTACAGTGTGCTAGGGCAATCTCACAATTTACAGAGTGCAAAAAAGACTGGAGAGGATGCTGATATGTGTGATTAAAAGCAGTAACTTTGATGCAATTGTATTGAGCATTTCTGCATTTGTGAAAATGTTTTATTAATGCCAATATTATGTCTTAAAACTACGCAAACTACCAATAAGCACAAGCGTGTCATAGTTTTGGTCTTTCCACTTATCAGTCATTAATCAAGTAGTGTGAGACATTTTCTTATCCCACTGATGGAGCTCAAAATACGTGAACCTTTAAATTAAACAAACACACTAGGGAACCCATTCATTACAACTTGAAATATAAGAAATGTGCTTGGTGTTGCATCATTGTTGCAAAGGATTGGGGGGGGATCAGATGACTTGATAACCTATGTGTGACAGAAACTCCCATAACTACAGTTTTAATTCATTCTTCATCATAAATCAATATTCCCCAGATGTTTTTGTACAGGGTGCCATGTGAATGATTTCACCCTAGTTACAAAATAAAATAAAATAAAAAGGTACACCAAACAGCTCTTTGGCTCTTTGTGTTACATATTCAGATAGGTAAATGATGAAATACGCTGCAAAATATCTTGAATACACGCTTGCTGGGTTTTCTTGATTTATACTCGTGTTTGACTGTGACTTATTTATTTAAAATTGTGCAAAGCCTCCCTGGTAGCCCAAGAACTTACAGAGAAACATGGTTAACAAATAGAGAAATAAAGATTCGAGGGGTTGTTAGGTGGGCAGAACAGATACTGCAACAGACGGATGCGGTGTGAATAGGAAGTGATTAGGTGGTTAGATAGTCTGCCTGGGTTACTTAAACCATCATAGCAGAATGTCCTGAGTTATCTAGCTTTAAGTGCCCACACTATGCTCTTTTCCACGCTGGTCTACTTTTATTTGCAGATTGACTAGATGAGGTTTATGACTTCATGTTAAAACAATATACGGTATACAAAGAACTCCTCTAAACTTAGGTGCTTTATATAAACAACAGAACAAGAACAAGTAAAACAATGGAAGTGATAATCAATCAAAATCAATACATTACAACAATACTTCCTTGCAGCAGTAAGGAAGCATTTTAATATAGAGTTTAAGAAATAAAAGAAAATCAAATAAATCAAGTAAAAATCAGGCGAGGCTTGCCATTAACAGCGCGTCTTAAGTAAAGATTCAAAAGAGTCACTGACTCGAGCCGTTCTATAGCTTTAGACCTTTGACTGCGAATGCACTTTCACCATAAAAAAATATTCTTCTCGTACCGTACACTGCTGCAGTACCCTTTTCACTCGCTGTATAAAAAGCTCCGTTTTAGCTCTCATCACCTCCTACCCAATAGCCCAGTAGGCTTTGCTTGGTCAGAGCTCTTCATCAATCTTTGTGTAGAAGACAAACCTCTCTTAGAACTGCTAAAAGAAAAAAAAAAAAAACACAACAACACAGCTCGACCGCACATTTGAAACATATTTAACGTGAGGGAGAGATTGAGAATCATTATCTTATATGTAAGACAATATCTGGCTTCATTTAAACAGCTTTCCTAACTTTGGAAAATAAAATGGAAGAATACATACATCCGGAAATATGCAAAGATTCACTGAACTGATGGTTTTTATTAGTGAAATGAATAATAAATTAAAACAAGCTCAGGATCAAAAAAATTCATCTCTTTTTTTTTTTTCTCAGATCAAAGTGAGAGTCATTAGGCTGCTGCACATCGCTGTCAAACATCGTCACACTTCACCCGTGTGAAGCTGACAAGAGACAGCTGAAGTGAAATATTATTTAAGTGAGTTAATGAAAAAAATTGTGCGTTACCACAAATATGATAAAAGCTTCCCAATGAATGTTACACTCACGTTTCACCAAACCTGTGTTGGTATAAATTCTACACTATACGATGGCTCTCTGACCAGCGTAAGGAGAGTGAAAGTCAAAGAGTGACCGAGCAAGACAACAAATCGCTTCAGTCACATCACCTCACTTTGACCACAGTCTGCAGTTAAGTTATAACAACACCAAACACAGAACAAGAGCTCTTGGAGTAGTAGCGATTCCCCCAAACTGCTGAGAATTTGCTGGAAAACGAAACAGAGAACACAAAATGTAATCAAATTTATCAGCCCATTTCCACTAATATCCAATCCAGTTTTAGGCTTAACAAACCATTGATCTTGCTTCATAGTGCAACTATCTGTGATTCAGAATAACTAGCTTCTTCAGTTTGGGATTTATACATTTTAAAACTCAAAATAAAGAAAAGGGAGGAAACAAAAGTGCATAATATGAGCACTTGAAGTTCTGTGTTTTTGATAAGAACTGCTAATATTTATATAAAGTATTTCCATAATAAAACACAATGTTCTTTTTCTTCACGTGCATCTTCAACTGATTTTTGTTAAGTATTTCTATAGCGCCACCAACTTCCTCTCAATGTCCTAGAACAAAAAAAGGGGGGAAAAAGAAAAAAGAAAAGTGCATGTTCTCAACATCGACATCACTTCATAAATGTGAAATGTGATACAGCACATTTACTTTGAAAGCTATGTGATGGTGAGGGTTGAGCTGTGTTACAGATACATATTGTTAGGATTAGGCTTAACAGTGTTAGAAGTGATAGCACATTAAACACAGGTTTAATGAATGAATCAACTGTTACAACCATAAAATTGTCTGGTAACTTTTGCATTACTGTACACGACTAGCAGAAAGGATAATATAGCTAAAAAAAGGAGAAATATTTAGAATACCCCTAAATGACCTGAAACTTATCCTATAAAAGCACCATAGCATGGTTGCAGCCTTATCAGTTACACAGTATATAGGAATTCTCAGATCACCTAGCAGTAATCAATCACATTACTCTCTCGAGGTAAGAATTAAGTTGACTGAACATTTCAGTGGTGTGATCAGGCAAAGGAGTACAGTGGTTTCTATCTTCAAGCCTAAAAGCACTGCCTTTTACCCTGCTCTCAATAAATAAGATTGAAATAAACTACTTGTCTTGTGCACTTAACTGGAATTGAAGCTAGAACCGGTTCAGCATGCAATCTGGATATTTCATCCACAATTTGTCATCATGAGGTATATAAAAGATACATTCCTCTTTTATGTATGATATATGCTACAATATTTGAGATCTTTTCACTGTGGCACTTTCACTTCCCGTGTATTTAATGAGTTCCCATGAGAGATTGCTGCCCACACATTGTCACTCAATCAATATATATGTAGACAGATGTGTGTTTGTAGACAAAAGATACATAAATAATCGTATTTCCAATGGTTCAAAACAGCCTCAGCTGCATGCACAGCAGCATATATACATGAATAGTCACAGCGATCAGACGTTTAAGAGCCTACTTAAATCTTTTGCTTTTCTTAAATCCATATTGCAAATCAATAATTCATACAATGTAACAATATCAGCATGTAAAGTGTGTCTTCTAAGGTAAATAACAGCAACGAGTTAACAAAAGACAGAAGCACAATTAACAATATCGCTTAAGGAAACTGCATAGCCACTGCAGTTGTTCAAAAAGCTAAATCAAGGCCAGTAAGGCACCGTTTTGCCTTAACAATGTACAGCAGAATGGACAATCAACCTTGACAGAACTAGTAACTGCTGATGACAGGCAAGGGGAGTAATTGGGGAAAAAAGAAGAAACCATTATCTAATTAATCTGCTTTTAAGAGAATCTCTATTGCTGGCTGAGAAAGGAGGACGCAGAGCAAACTTACAGAGCAGCCTGCTGTAAAAGGTTATGCTATTCAAAATAGATTACATTGTTTACAGTACATACTGAAGCTCAGAATAACCTAACAGAGCCCTGGGTAGGTTTATTAGGTTGCTGGAAAAGAAAAAAGCAATTCTGATTACCTTTTTCAATTTTAAGGGCAGCCTATTATGATCGTCCACATTTTATGCCATACAGTTCGATGTTACACTGGCAGCTGATTATTTTAAACACTGCAAATGTATGTAAAAATACTGTTGTGAAGCAAAAGTCAAAATGCTAATTACTGCTTTTAATAGTATGACGGAAATACGATAGAAAAGACAGCATTGATTTCTTTACATGATGCTACATGGTGTAACCACTGGAGTATGACAATGCTGTTTAAAAAGAATCCTGTTTTGCTGTCACAACAAGCTGTGTATTCGACACCTCTTGAATCAGCTGTTTTGTCTGTGGCATCCCAAACGCATGGTGCCAAATGCAGAGCGCCCTCTGGTGGACAAGTTATGAAACGTCATTATTCATAACATGATTGAAGGGTGTTTCTCCTGTCTCTTCTTCACTTTTTTAAAATTCTCATTTATTGGGCATCAAAAATGCCAACACCAATATAATGGCAAATATCAATATGTCATGTTATACTCACAAGCACTGGATCCTGCCCTTTAGCAGGCTCCAAGATGTTAGCAATTTAAGAGATAAGAGGAAATAGGAAAGTAAATATAGGAAAACTGTTTATCTAATTAATTATTTTCATTCATAAGTAGTAGTTGGTCATTTTTCCACCATCTGTCAAATAATTGCAACAGCAGGCTGTGAGATTAACACCAGTCTTTTTAGTCCACATTCACCTGAAGTCACTTATCTGTATGGCATTGTAGAAAAAGTTTATTCCTTCTTCCAACAAAGATGACAGTCTTTCATGGTTCACAGCTTTTCATGGTTTAGGTCATTAGCTACTGTTTTCCTCCGCAAGCTTTACTTTGGTGGCAGACAGCAAATGACATCAACCTCACCCCTCGGTCTTCTATCTGAGAAAAAAAAAAGTCTAACAAATTAGCTCTTGCTAAACAAAGACCTTTCAAATACAACTGTAATTAAGCAGCAAGACCTCATCAAAAACTAACAATAGGGTATGAATTATGAAGGTAGAAAAAAAAAGTAAATCGTCTGTAAATGCACTGTCAAAGGCTTTGGAAATGCTAGATAATTAAGAGTAGCTCCAGGGCGGTTCTTTCTTGCAAATCCTCAAATAATCAACACAGTAGCAACACAGCTACTTTGCTTGACTGGTTGGTTCACAAGACTGCCTATATGTAATAGTGAGTGGTAGCACAGGTCACCCATCTGCCATCTACTAATCATGAAGCTTATAGCCAACTAGGAAAGTTCTGATCTTCTGTTTATATAATTCATACACAACTAACTCTGCACCTCTGCACAACTAAACTGTAGATAACATTTACAGCAAGGTTTTTAGATGGCTTTGGTAACAGGAGAATCTGGACTAGCGATATAAAAAGGCACTGCCTTTAAACAACAAAAAGGTTTTGTGTCACTTCTTGTCTCTTCACTTGTACGAACTCAGTACAAAGCTTACCAGTCTGCAACCCAAAGACCAACATGGTTGTAACTGAGTGGTGGCAGAAGAGAGGAGAAAACAGTTGATTGATAAGTAAAGCTGCCTACCTCAGGCTCTACTTGGCTCTGACAGGGACAAAAACAGCAGTCTGCTGCGCCTGTCGCTGACATTTGTAATAAATCATTGGCAATTTCATCATTCAAGAGCGAGAGAAAGGCAGAAGGGAAGAGCGATTAAAAAAAAAAGAAAAAAAAGAATTAGACACCTGTCTTCTAACATTGTTTATTTCCTTTGTTTTTACTTTGAGCTCAGCATCCTTGTCCATTCCACTCTCTTTTAAACTTTCCATTTTGGTCAGCTACGCAGTACCGAACCATAAGGTCTGGACAGCTTTACTCAGAGGAATTGTGCTTTAACTCACCTTGAAGGGTCACTTCACACGAATTACACAAAGACATATTTTCCCCTTTACCTCTAGTGGTATCTAGCCATGCAGACAGTCTCACTTCTATCTGCTTGGATTTAAGATATCCGTCTCTAAGATTCGTGCTGCTCCATCAATACAGTGAAAGTGAATTTTGTGCTATTTGATCAAACTGACATCTTGACCCTTAAGATGTAAAATTAAGAGAAAGAAATGTATTTTAGGTGAAACAAAACACTGTTGGCACAGTAAGTGTAATGCTCAATTAGTTCTTGTGCTTACTGTTGTTATTTAAATTTAATTTGCTCCGGCAATCAGACAATCTCCCGCTACTGTTTTTCTGTCATTTGCTATTGTGTGATTGACAATTGTATATTCTTGATGACAATAACAGTGCTGAGAATACTCGATAGGCTTCCCCATTTATCTTTTTGATGCCTGCGTCTAAGGTTGGGAACACACTATATATCGGGCATTCATCAGTCCTTGGAAAAAAAATCGGTGAGATTAGTTTTCTGACACATATTCTTTGTCCATTTAAGTGGGAGCAAAAGAGGTTTGACCGCATTCTTGATGTGATATTATCAAATATTTTTAGCTCCAGGAAAAATATCTGCAGCTGTAACGTAGTATGAAATCAATGACAGGCTCTCAGAGCTTCAGCCATTAAGCACTTACACATCAAGGTATATTTATAAGGCAAAATGCAACAACAAACATTTGTGAGAACCTACTTCCAACACTCTCTTCTGTAACACACTGCAACGTCTTTGTGTTCTCTATGTGTCACTTAAAAAAATGTTTCCCTTTTTTGCTTTTCACTACATTTCTAAGCATCAAAAACCATCTGAAGAGCCTTTGCATGGGGATTAGGCCTGGCATAGAACAGTATGGGGTGTAGTGTAACTAGCATACACAGAGCAACACAACAATATGAAACTTGGACAATCACCTACCCTGCCTTTATAAAAAATAAAAAAACTGTAGAGTTAAAAGCTCAAATTTATAATGCTGCTCGATGCTCATTTGAGAAACTAGAAAAACAGCTCAGGGTGTGAGCTGTTGAAAGGATTCCATAAAGAAATCCATCTGTTCTACATACACAAACAGTCTACAGGCAGAGTCACCACTTATTTTAGCTCTCAAAGTCTCTCTTGCTCTCCATCTAAATACCCGAGGCGTCTATCAACCACCTCTGAAAATTTGAAAAGGCTGAAAAGAGAGGTGAGTTGGTCTGTAATCATCGTTTGTTGATATTTATTTATCTCTGTTTGAATCTTCAAAGTGAATCACTTAAGCAGACTAAAGTGGATGTCAACTTCTTTACCCCCTTTCATCGAAGTATGATTCCTTCACAGTCTTGGGAACTGGGACAAAAGATAATGACTTATATTTAATAAAAAAGATGACATAAGTAAGATCCAAACCAGTCATCCACTGAGCCAGTGTGAACTGTCAATGTGTGAAGTCGAATTTGCACATGAAAAGCGACGTGGTTTAACGTTAAGCGTTTCATATTTGATTCCACTACAGTGCCAGGAGAAGATCAGAGACTTTTCTCTTTCCGTGATCTATTTTGGTGCTCATCATTTTCCCTTCTCCAACACCTGAGACAGATAATTATCCATTAAAAAGGGGAAAAGTGCAACATTTTGTCATTTCTTTCAAAGTAAGATGTTTTTAAATATGCCACGCCAGAGTGACAAGCTAGAAGGCCAATGATTACAGTAATTAATACAAAATTCTCATTAAGTCATCAGGAAGAGTTTCTTAGCACTCACGGGCTGTTCTGCATTTACTTTAGAGGGGGGGGAAAGTTCTACTTGAAGTTGAATCCCATGAAATGTTCTCCATTCAAACTCGGGCAGACCCACGCTTCATTTATCCACAGTGTCTTCATGTGGCTATTTTTCACAAGCACCCATGAACTATTCTTTGCATGTTTCATGAAATGATATGAGATCATCTTTTTAGTTCTGCCCGTCTCTCATGTGCAGAGGCTTCGCATAATCGCTCACTTCCCTGATAAATCATGTCCCCTCTTGCTGTAGCCCAAACACCTTCCATTGTCAGAGCTCAGACTGAACCCGCTGCCGAGGCTGATGGATGATTTGCAAGCAGTCAGCCTCTTTCTAAAACCTTGTTAGATTGATAAGCCTTGTTCTTTAACCTTCTCACACTCACACTGAGCTCATGCAGGCTGGCCAGTCTAACACTTTCCCCTGTAATACAGGAAAAAGCACAGAAATAAGCAGAGCTGTCATCCAGGGACAACGTCAAGTCTATGTGTGCTAGTAAGTTGAATAATGGTTGTTAAAGTTTCCAATAGTTTAGTCTTAGACTCAGAACTGAAAACGCCAGTCTTATTCTCAAATACTTCATATAAGAACAGCTCACTCTGTGCTTTCCCCTCTTCCTCAAACAAACAA
This sequence comes from Copadichromis virginalis, assembly GCF_057382275.1. Classification (NCBI taxonomy): domain Eukaryota; kingdom Metazoa; phylum Chordata; class Actinopteri; order Cichliformes; family Cichlidae; genus Copadichromis; species Copadichromis virginalis. The sequence goes on from NC_140618.1 coordinate 26,342,130, forward strand.
GAAGAATCCCTTTTAGCAAGAACTCAGTGTTCTTACCTCTACATTATGCCACAGCTGACAATGACATTTACTGCATGGCTCCTTCAGAGATTTGGACTACTTCCACAGTCAACTGGCTAATTTTCAAATACAGTCCAAATTTTTAAACGTGAGGTTGTTTCTATGACAACCTCACGTTGACCTCCAAACTTAATATTAGGGCGGGGAAAAAAAACCCCACTTCTTAGTGTGTGTATAAATTCAATAGAAAATAAGAGACAAACTGCCCTTTTGATCTCTTCTAGAAAAGAAATGGGCCTGTGCACAGCATGGCGCAGAAATGTTATTTCACCAGAATGAGATGTGTCAACAAAACATAAGCACTTAAAAATGATCTTTGAGCAATATTACTAGAGCTGACGTTAATTTTTAAAAAACAGTATCACGGCCATTGGTTCAGTAATATTAAATTGGTTTTGGTTATGTGCTGAGGATGATTAACGCACTATGACTAATCTACCTGCTCTGGACCAAAACCAAGGTGATAATACATTTCTTTCCCCTTAATAGTACTGAAAAGCATTATACAAAAACTGTACAAGTTAGTAACACTGAGATTGGAAAGAAAGTGTCTGGACAGGATATTGTAAAGAGTTACAACTTCTCTTATTGCATTATATCTTACACAATTATTTATCATTTGTCTATTGCCAGTGGACATAGCTGGAACCGCCACACATAAGGCTTCACATATGTTTATAAATCAGGAATCAGCATTTATTAATGTACAGCTACATTATACACTATCAATCATGAATATATTGTAGTGATTATACATGTGCGAAACATGAATGCTGTTTGTATTTATTCTTTTGAAGAAAATCAAACAAATGTTTCTCTTGAAAGCTCTGCTGTTTGTTGCAATGTTGTACTTCAGTGCGAGCAGACCTCAAATTGAGAATAAGGAGATGCATACAGCAGTAGAGCTGATGCAGTCAAATATACCCCAACATCTCTGCCTGTTTTAAGCACTAGCAGAAAATGAGCAATTTTCTGTTATTTTAGTTTGCAATTGTAAAGTTATACAGTATCAAAACAATTGTTATAAATAATTCTGCTTGGCTGGAGACGCTCCTGCACGCTGAATAAAATCTGTGTGTATGTGAACGCGTGCCAGCCTTTTTGGACAAACACAGAACTATCTGTGAAATACATTTAGAAATACATTTTCCTCTTTGGTTGACATTGTAATTACCATTCAAACTAGCCAGGCTAATTACCTCCCTGTAAAGAAAAAATAATCAGGTTTGTGCACAAATCAAAACTAGCCACAGATGCCACGGCCTAAAAACCAAAACAATCATCAAGTCTACTGGGCATGATTATTATGTTTTCTATTTAATCAAAACTTGCATTAAGATTTAAAGTCATCAATTATTCTTTCAATGACTTTTCCAAAGATTATTATATAAATCTGTAAAGTATTCATTATATTCTGTCAATCATATTCTCTGTTGAATTTGTTATTGTTTAATTTGAACCCATATTCCCACAGGGCTCTGATGTGATTAATTAAGGATAATTAATATGGCCGATTTATAAAATATGTTTCACTGTCCCATGCAATTTTTACTTCATTAGTTAAACTGGATGGAAATGATATGTCAAAAACATGAACTTTTCAGGCATTTTAATACTGATGTTTTAACATTAAAGTAACACATTTTAAGACTAACAGTGAAGGAGGTCAGGTAAAAAGTCTCATTTTCTTGATTTTCAAGTCAAGAATGCCAAATGCACTATTGTAAGTCTTTTTCTAACAACTAGAAATATGAAGAAAAGAACTGTAACCAGTATAATCAGTCGTTCAATAAAAGTCAACAGTGACAGTTAAGCCAGATTTATATTACAGTCACTGGGTGTCCAAAATAAACGTAAAAAAATATAGTACATAAAAAATATCCAGGCTACACAACACTGAATGAGCAATGTCAGTCTTAAAAATAAATATTTTTGTCCATGCCCTTTGCCAGCCAGCAGCTATTTCCATTCCTTTACTCTTCCGCCCCGTATCTGCTTTATTGTGATGCTAAACAGTGAGTTTTGACATTCAGAAAGGCCCTGCCAAAGGACAGGCCAGTGGATGCAGTAGAGAAGAGAAGGCCTTAATGGGTTCAACTGGAATGGAAAGCATCTGTTAGTCTCCACAGGCTGGAGGAGAGAGAAATGTCAAGTATGGTTATTATAGAGCAGACACCAGCTCTAGGAATTTTCACCTGAATGAAAAACAGTCTCTGACAATGCGCATGCACGAGCTACATCTGCGCACATTAATGGCGCAGGGGTGGCGAAAAAAAAGCCACTCACGCCACGGTGCACATATAAAAAGTAATGTGTCATAGATTCACACACGAACATACAAAGCACATACATAACACTTAGTTCTACTGTTATCAGTGTTGAACACAACATTTTTCCTGCAGGTAGCCTGTATATTTTCCTACTGCCTGGGATGACAGCATATTTCACTTCACGTCGACTGCTGTGCCGCATGTTCAGTCCACTGTGTTTCCCAGACAGAGGGGAGAGAGGCTGCAGCTTGAAACATAAACTATACCCAAGAGAGGTGTCATTCTTGTGCTATCAGACTTTTTCTTCACTGAAAGACAGAGACTGCCCCGTCTGAATTATTTTAACACTTTTAAATCATGTGCATGTTCCTAAATATATTTTACATCTTGCATATATGGCTTCTTTGGACTCAAATGCCAAGTGTGACACTCATACTGTTGAGCCCTGCATACCACAACCATCACCTTTCTTCACTTAGGGGTTGTTTTCCAAGACACTAAGAAGAATATTTCTTTTAAAAGCAAAAGGAGTGCTATTAAAATAAATAATTTTTGAGGAATGAAAAGACTGGTTCAGGCTGGGAGAGAATTAGGTTATTAAGCTCCAAATGTTTCATTATAGTATGGTTTCTACAAAGCTTTAAAACCATACATGCTTAGAGAATATTCTCACTAGGAGAAACTGTCATCATCTGAATGGCACGGAAAATCACATACTTGTGAAATGTTCTTATGTCCGCAGAGGGTATTTCTTCACAGGAACACTTGAGCTTGTTTGCTAATTTGTACCTCCGAGGATGCTAATCAAAGCGAGCGCCTGAATAATGAAGCTCTTTAGCCCAGAGGCCAGAGATACATACATGGCCCTGTGCCTCAAGGCTGAGTGTCTACAAGAGGATGTGTCTGTGTGTTTGTGCGACTGTGTACGAGTTCAAGTGAATGCATGTGACTGCATGCACTTTAATGTGTGAATGAGCCAGCATATGGACATAAAAGGGCAATATATAAAGTAGATAAGCAAAGCCCAAATTCTGCTCTCTAAGGGAGGGGAGGATCCAGCATCAAACAGATCTTGCTGCCTGAGGGCTGGCCTTCCCGTTCTGTCGGCATGGAAACTCCTGTCGCTGCACTTAGAGCTTCTGGATCAGTGAGGAGACACAGAGCAGGCGGAGTGGCAGCACAAGCGACTTCCACAAAGAGGAGCAGAGAGATGACGCAGTTTGGAATAATGTTTTCATTTTATCAGCAAAGCTTAAAAAGTAAGCACTGGAATCACCTGTAACTTTTTCTGTGCGAGTCTGGTGGACCAAAGAATGATATTGACATGAGTCTTTACAAGAGGGGTACTAGAATTTATCATCTTTAATCACTCCTGCCTAAATTCTTGTCTTTGAGTCAAGAAAGCTTGATAGCAACATTCAAAACACATGCAAACAAATGTTGTTTGTCCTGCCAAGGTTCACAGTGTAACCAGCTACAAATGATAGACTGAAAAACAAAATATGAGAGGCAGCCAAAAACAAACAAAAAAAGGCAAAGACAAGACTGATGCAGAATGTTAATCTGTGTGGGGAAAAAGTATTTATATAGCACTTCTAAGACTACTTTAACAAAGGTATTACTACAGAGACAGAACTGAAGCACCTCTCTTTGTAGAAAGCATAGATATAAAGAGACGATAACGCTCATTTCCCTCCCATAACAACATAAGTTCATATAATCATCTCCCTAGCTCGGTCTCTTCCTGACGGCTATGTGATATGGCTGCTGGCACTGGTGAATGTGGGAGGACCAGGAATGTGTGTGGCTGGGGCGATAAGACTGCTGTAAAATTTAATTAGCACAAAGCCATGGTGAAAATGACTTCATTTCTCACTGCATTATTAACTAGAGCAGTATGTAAGAGCCTATTCTCAATCAATGTAAATAACACGCTCATGAGAGAAAGGAATGTAGAGGAGAAACAAAGAAGATGAAGACGGCAAGAAAGAAGAAAGCAATGAAATACTACAGATTTGAAAGAGATCAAAGCAGTTCTAAGAGTCACATTAAAAAAATTCAGGTGTGTATTTAAACCTAACCGCTTATGAATCATCAGACCTTTGTGCATTGACACATAAGATGTGTATCTAGGCAGTCAGAAGACGAGACAGCATGTGAAGAAAGACCAGGAGAAGCTCAAAAGCCAGCTGAATAAGAATCCAACATTAAAAGCTTCACCTGCTGTTTGGGGTCTGAGCTGGTGTGAATGGGCTGAGTGATTAGGGTCCTTGGCTCGACATGCTGAACACCACTTTCTATTTCACGATTCACAGCCTTTATTACAGCCAAGCTTCCTCATAATCCAGCTAAAAGTGGATATCTGAGGAGCCTGATCGGCTTAGGACTTGGCTAAAATGTGGGATGTACAGCACAGAGACATGGAGCAGAGTGCAGAGATGTTCGTTATCATCTGTTTTCTATTTAGGACTGAACAGTGGAGCTCGGTTTGTGTGTGTGTGGAAGCATGTGTGTCCAGTCTACAGTGACCTCACTGGCCAGACTAATTCACTTCCTCATCTTCTTACATTCTGGAAAGGACTATAAGATAACAGGGACTGCCATTTCTTACTGTAATGATCATAGCGCATGTAACCTCTCTTCCTTTAACTGGCGGGCCAATCAAACACATCTTTGCATGGAAATAATCACATATACAGCAATTTTTTTTTTTTCATAAATCTCAGTCGTTTTCATTTTTGCATTCATATTTCTCTGCAAATGCACCTTCATGCTTTCTGTTTAAGTCTGTTGCACATGACACATTCACTGTATGCCGCCCATATGTAAATTAACGCTCACCAAAATTTGTCAGAATTTTTTTTTTCAATACACCACTAAATAAGGACAGAAGAAATTCATACATGCCATTAATGAATAATTGGTAACTTTTGCAGAAGTTGTCCAATTACAACAGTCATTAGTTTTGACACAAAGTGATGTGTGCCCAAAAAAAACAAAAAACCCTTTCCAATAAAAAACACCTCTGCATATCCAGGAAGCAGCAGCCCATGTGGGAGCCATTAAAAGCCATTTTTATTACCTATGTCCTTGCCTTTAAGGCAGTACAAGAAGTAAACAGCATCATGATTACATCGAGTGTGACATGTCACATAATCTTAATTACTGCCTGTATTACACATGGGGAACATGGTGCATTTGCAAATAAATGCCATACAGTTGCCCTAAGACAGACACTAGGTAGATGCCGCTTCTGGCCTTCAAATTAAGGGAAGATGGATTGTGCATGGACATTGCTGGTTAAATCTTTAGACCACTACGTGTATGTGGCAATTAATCGCCAGCAGATCAAGAAGAAATCCTGTGGCCAGCAGATCAGACTGTTTGACACAGGCTGCTTACATGTGTGAATGAGTGCAAATGTAAGCATGTGGAGGGGCATTGTTGCAAAAGATTCTATTATTCTCATCAAAGTCTGGATAAAAAAAAATGAAATCGCTTCCTTCTGGGCTCTCTACAACCCTCAATTACTATTCCACAAGTCGCACCGCAAAGGCTAGACCTAATTACAACAGCCACTTTGTTAAGGTGCCCTCTTGCTCCATCTGTTCAATGAATGTGTGCACCGGCTCAGACATGCACATGCACACACACCAAGTGCAGCACTTCAGACAGACAGGCAAAGGCAGGTCAAGGTACATTTTCCCATCTGGATATACCTTTGTCGACAAGAACAGTTAAACATCTAAAGCACCAATCAAGTGTGGCAATAAGAGACACATTGTGACTCCAAGTGGCCAGATGACTGTGGACATGACTACAGAGAGCAGTACACCTGTCCAAGCCTTAGACACGGCTAACAGTGCAACCCCAGAATGGCCTTTAACCTTCTCCGTGCACATGATTAAAATACAGGGTAAAAGCTGACAGTTTTTATGCATGTATGCATGAGTACGTGTGTGTGAAAGTGAACATTGTTCCGGCTGAGAAGCTTCTGGACAATAATCTGTCACTTTAATGAAAAGCGCGCGGGCCGCATGTGATGTGTGGATGATATATGATGACCAAATGTGGATAAATCAGCAACTTTTACAGTTACACTTTTAAAACAATGACGTGTTGCATCAATTGAAATAGATCTAGTAAGGAGAGAGAGGCTGTGCTGCTCTTTTTTTTTCTCTCGAGTTCACTGAAATGTTTAATAATCCCTTTTTTTCTGCTTATGCCACGTCTGGAGAAAAGCAGCAAAGCAAAGAAGAAATAAAAGAAAACTTAAAGATGAGACTTAGGAAGTTTTGAGGGACTGGTAGCTTTCACACATTTTTCTTGAAAGAACAAGAATATGAAAAGGATTGAAAAAGCCCATATACAATCTGCAGGATACAGTCATCCTGCAGTGGAATCCACATATCATAGTCTATAAGTGGCCCAATCAAAAAAGACCAGCATCTAACGGCAGATTCCACTTGAGTATCCAGCCCCAGGAAGCTCCAGCAATGCTAGCTTTTCACCCACATGTGAGCACACGAGAACACACAGAGTCGGGTGGAAACAAACTTTCTATTTTATTGTACTTTTTTAACTTCCATTTTAACTGCACACTCACCCCAGTTTCATCGTAATGATTTTCTTCAGAACAACCTCTCAAAGACACCGTGGGTTGAGTCTCAAATTAAGTCGATTAGTCATCTTCCACTACCACTTGCACCTATACCCAAGCCATTTAAAATCAGCACTGAATAGCCGCCTGCACGAACCAAGTATCTGACATTACACAGAAATAAATTCAGCAAAAAGGGTCATAAAGTTGACTCGTCAAACACATAGGACAGAAGATCTCCAATAACTAGAGGCTTACTTTTAAGCATTAATGCTTTCAACTGCAAGTAAGAAGGAAAAAAAATTTGGTAAAAGGGCTAAGTGACTTTGTGAAGTGACCTTTACATCAATTTCAAGCTCTAGTTCAGAGCTATATCACACATGATAATTGTTAGGTCGGGTGTCACTAAAGACATCTGAAGTAATTGCTCTTAAAGACAAAGACATTTACTCCTTCATAGATCCCATTCCACCCCACACTTTCCATAATAGATCATCCAAGACAAGGGCATTACACAATGCACCTCTGGCTTGTGCTGTGTTGCACACTCTCTGTGTTTTCCTTTTCTCTGTCTTTCTGTCAAACACGACCATTAAACATGCAGCTGTGTGATTTCCCTAGATATGTACATGCACACGCCAGCTTGGGAGTCAGCAAGGCTGTGATGAGATCTTGCAAAGAAGCCAGAAATGACCAGAGAGCGCCTGGAGAGATGTTTTCAGAAGGACACAGTTAAAAAGCTATGGCTGCTTTATAGATTCAATAAGTATCTTACACCTGTGTGGCTAACCACCATCGATCCATCATTCTGTGGAGCCCAATCCAATTTAGAGTGTTGAGGAGCCCCAGAGCCTTATCCTAACCCAGGCCACAGCCATCGTAAAGCCTGCTTACCTTCATCTCCTAAAGTCTGCTGGTGTTTCTGTGTACTTTTATGTCTATGTGTGTACGTGTGCTCGGGGAGACTGCAGACCTAGCTAAACACCTTAGCTGCTGGCTCATGTTAAAGTGTGCTGAGCCAATTTAGGGGTAGACCAGGAGACAAGATGTGAGAGACAGAGGATGCTGAGGAAAATTAAGGGACTCAAACTGGGGCCCAACCTCAAATCAAAGAGTGCATGAAAGCGAAGGGGAAAGGGATAAAAAGAGAGAGACTGCATTCATTTGTGTGCAACAAACAGTGTAGGAGACTGCAAACCATCTTCTAATCCTGTTTTCTATTCCGTGGCAATCAAACTCATCATGACTACAAAGCACTATAACCATTATCAAACTACTCCACAGTCTCATCACACTGTGATAGGCAGCATTCTAAAAATCTGCCATCTGATTTGTTTGGCACCGACAACAGAGTGGTGTACTCGAGACTCCCTTGGTGCAAAAACTTAATGGCACCATGCATGTTCAGATTGACCATTCAAATCTCTCTCCTTTACCACTAATTACAGTATCTTCTGGCGCAGATGTTTCTGTTTTAATTCTCTTTGCTGCTCCACTGGAGTGAAGCAAGACCCCTGAGATCAATTACTAAAGGGTATTTAAAACAGTGGGAAAAGGAGGTGGTAGCGTGGTGTGAAAGTGAAAGCAGCTGTTTAAGTGCTTGTGCCGCAGACTAAACTTCATCACCTCCCAAATAAACAGAGAGCATCCTGTGGGTTTCACTCACTCCAACGACTAAACTCTGGGCAATTAAGGCCTGGATCTCTGTAGGAGTAAAGGAGAGAAGGGAAATGGGAAAGAAGGGGTGAGGCAGGAGCAGTGGAGACACTCCATACCAATAACAGGCAATTATGTATGGGGAGGGCCATTGCATGGCCATGAGTGTATAGAAGAAGACAGCGGGGATATGGGATGGTAGGGAAATGAGGAGGAGTGCTATTTAGGAGGCAGATGGCAGAGAGGGAGAAATTAAGATGAATGGGCACTGAGAGGGCTGAGCTGGTGCTGGGGCTGGGCAGAGAAAAGTAATTAGCTGTGTTTGCTCTGGGAGGCTGGCAGTGAGTATGATGCCTGCAGTGACAGGCTAAAGCCTTGAGCATTATTAATCAACACGCCATGTCTGAAGCTGCCAGTAGGGGGCAGCTGGGTCAGCAACCTTCCAGCAACTTCTTACCTGCACCACACCCCATGGGGTCTTTTGCACCACATGGACACTGAGCAGCAGCTCCTTTACAGTTCACACTGTTATTATTTACTCTAATCCCCTGCTAATAGTACAAAGCTTTGGCTTGTTCCCTCTTAAGAGTTACTGGCTCACTCACTTGCTCTCTCTCTCTCTCTCTCTCACACACACACACACACACACACACACACACACTGCACTCAGTCCATTTTTCTCTCTCATATTATTCCTAACTTTCGCCCTTACCAAGTGGCTCTATCTCACGCCATTTCTCTCCATTTCTTATGTTACAGCCACATCTGTCTCTTTCCTCCCACCCTATATATATCCCTCCCCCTCATCCCTTTCCAATCTAATTTCAGATAAGCTGTAGCAGAACAACAGAGCCAGGCCCTTTATCATTGCCATCAATGATGTGGGTGGATTGAGCGTGAATAATTTTATTCATGTGTGCCTGCACTTGGCCGACTGGGATTCCAATTACAAATAATAAGAGGTAATAGGGTTACAGAATAAATTTTTAAGTGCTTTGGTGATGATTGCAGAACCTTTGACAAAAGAAAGCTGTTGTTTACAGCTAAACGCACAATATCTGTTCACAAGTATGAGTAATATAGGATAACTGAATTTAGCATAATTAGTAGCCAATCCAATCGCCATTCTAAGGACATCATACAGATAGATGTCTTAACATTAAAACAATAATATGAACGTACTAAATGACGATGATGAATATTAAATACCTGAAGCAATCTAGGCTACAAGTGGCTTATATCCAACGTGTATCATAGCACTTTATCTGTATGCCTCAGCACTCTTCAGAAACACACAGTCCATAGGTCAGACTTGATAAATTCCAAAGAAAAATGTTATTCTCTCCTGGATTTAAAGAATGTGAAAGAACCCGGCTACTACAAAAACACTGCATTCAAAATGCTTCACTTACTACACAATTTAGGAGCCTTATCAAACTGAGCCACCAGAACAGCCCACACACTACTTTCAGAGAATTTCAATCCTAACTTTCTTAACATCCACACATAGCACCGACTCAAATTGCTTTACCAATAGTCTTGCATAATTGCAGAAAGAACACGCAAGGTCACAAAAAGCGAAAGGAACAAATAACAAGGTGACTTAACACACAAAAAGGCAGGACATATACGAATTTACAATATAACACATGCAAGAGCAGTTTAAGGCTGATTTCCAAGAGCAGATGAAAGATAGCGCTGAACGTGCTTTAGGCTTTAACAGTTTTTTTTATCTTGTGTTTTTACCATAATTAACAGGCCTGAGGACCTGGCGGAAGGAGCTGGGGCTGATCGTCTGGTGGTGGTTATCTGTAAGGAGGGCAGCGGACAAATAATGCCAACATGTACAGTACTAAGTGGGATTAGAACGATGATGTGACGGCATTGGCCCAGTGATGAACAGCTGTGAAGTGAAGTTCATTAGCAAGAAATAATGTTTTTCGAGGTACAGCTAATAAGTTTAAGGTGCCAGTGTCAATGTTTAGTCACCAATCATTTCCAAACGCGTTCAAATCACATCTTGGATTTACATTTAATTTTTCACATCTTTCGTTTGGAATTAAGAATCCCAGAGGGGGGAAAAAACAAGATCCACACATCAAACAGTTGTAGGAATTGTGTCAGCTGAAGACTCTCTGGCGCTGCGCTGCTGGCAAGAATGTGTACAAACAACAAACCAGTGTATTTTGCAATTTACTGAGAATGAGAGAAAATGAAGCTAAAACATAAGAACCTGAGGATGCATTCAATTTGCTCAACTTTTAAAAACAAAATAAGAAAAAATATAAATGCATGAAGGTGACAGGTTAGAGCTAGAAGTCATTATTTAAACATCTGATTGGAATTCCATCAGTGTTTTGCCAGACAGTGTGTGTACTTGGTTTCTGTGTGTGTGGGTCGTTCTGTATAAATGTGGGATATTAGACTCACCTCTGGGTCTTGGCGCTCTCTTCCTGCGGTCTCTGAATGCAGCTCCTGACTGTAGGGCTTCCAGCAAACTATCCATCACACCTGTCTCATCATTCTCTAAAAATGCCCAAAAAAAAGAAGAAAAAAAAAAAGGGATTTTAGAAGAAATGCAAGAGGGGAAGAAACTAAATTCTATAACGTGTAATTTTGTTTAGTTTGCCTATACTGACTGTGTCAATTTAGAGTACATACACATTACATTATGCCTACTATAAGGTTATATGTCCAATATATGAAGAATCTAGGTCCAAGTCCTGCATACTGTAAGTCAGCAAGTTCTTATAAACAGCCACAGAATTTCATGTAATTTTTAAAGTGGTCTTAAACAAAAGCCTTCAGCCTTTCAGAAGATATTTCAAAATATTTTTTTGGAATTGGCTCACTCACTATCAGTCCAGTCCTTGTAGCTGACCATCTTTAGAGGAATGTTTTGTGTGTGTGTGTGTGTGTGTGTGTGTGTGTGTGTGTGTGTGTGTGTGTGTGTGTGTGTGTGTGTGTGTGTGTGTGTGTGTGTGTGTGTGTATTGAACTACTTAACACTGATCTATGAATCATTCAAGCACAAAAAAGGTACCAAAAAGGATGAACCAGTGTTGTGTCTACATGCATTAAACTGTATCTTTAGGCACTTTGTTACTAGCAGCCTGTCACTAAGACACATCATTTGTTCCCATCTTTGTGCCCTTTAGTTGATGCATCTACTGTTCATCAACAGTTTCAGTGAACTGTTGGCTGATAATACGCCATTTTTAAGGGAAACTGGATGAAAACGTTGAGGAATGCCAAATTACACAAGAATTGGTCTGCACAAAGTAAAATATTTGTATCAAATCGTCATCAATATGTACTCAGAAAGTCAGGAGACAGGAAAAACACAGTGTCTGTAGCCAGGTTATGGAGGCTCTGTCATGGTTTGGGCATGGAGTTAAACCAATAGTGTTAGGAACCTTGTCAAAATTAATTAATCACAAATAGGAGAAAAGTACCATCAGCTATGATCCACGATTCAATACCAACACCTGATTGGCAACAGCTCAATTTGTTAACACGACAATGATCCCAAGCACACTGCCAATGTAAGCAGCGTGGGATCATCAGAGAACAGAACAAAAGGCAGCCAACACCCAAAGAAGAGTTTTGAATGTTCTTCAAGAAGCCCGGAGAACTATACCTGAAGGCTACTTAAAGAGATGACAAGAAAGCTGCCTAAGAGAGTACAAGTTCTGTTTTGCCTTATATACTGCTCCATTAATGTCTGGAGATTCAGTAAATCACTAGCAAAATAAAAGAAATAAGAAGTGGTTCAAGAGTATAAGGGAATGAACAGAATGTTATGAAACTGAAATACATCAAAGTTGTGAACATCGTGTTTCAGAGTATTTAATTATTTTTTTTGACTTAAAAGATCGAATCCTTGCTTTGTAGTAGCAGAGAAACTACCAGAATGCTGATAATGTGTTGAAAGGGAAATACTTTGACATTTAAATCATGGTGTTTTTGGTTGGTGGAACTGAAAACCTGGCCCTGACACCTGAGGGAAATGATAGACCTGACCAGTAATATGCGTTGAAAATAGAAAGAAAAACAGCCAACAGCCAGGTATACTATATGGGCATGTAAAGGGACAAAATACACTGTGTTTGCCATGCTAATGTGTGTGGGGGTGTTTTCTTTTAAATGCTGTGGTGTGTGTTGCCTATAAAATTTTAATTGTTTTGTCAAGCTTCCTTGCAAATATGAAAAGCTTTTCTCCCTTAGTTCAGGTCACGTTATTTTCCTCTACGTACAATCAGACATGAAGTATGTGGTTTTCTATATCCAAGTCATTTTTTAATAATTAATTACTGAGTGGCACTGTTTATCCATCAGCTGTTTCTCTGTCTAAGTTAAGCACTAACCAAAGGTTAACTTAAATATTAACTTACTGGATGTACTTAACAAACACCATATTGCATCATATTTATAAAATGCAACATAGCAAGTCAGGTTACAAAAAGCTTTTTAATTGCTTTTCTTAATTCTATTGTGACATGCAAACAATAACGCTGGCCTATTCAGTGAAGTTCACTGACCACAGGGTTGCATAACTTTGACAATCATATGACATTTTTTTAAAAATATTTTTACATTTCAAATGAAAATAAGCACTGTTTAACTGTTGCTTTACTTAGGCAAGTACAAGTCAACTTAATCAGAGTGCAATGCCCTAGAAAAGTTGGTACAGCTTTTTTTCATAAGCTACTTCATAGCTTGGCCAAGATGTACCATCAGCCAAGGTGTGACTACTGAGTCCCACCACTGATTTAGTGAAAGGTAGGAGGACTTTGCTTTGATTAAGGTTCTGTGTATTTTTCTCACTCCTTCATTTCGCCTGATTCCCCGTGGAAAAATAACACACACCAGAGGAAAAAGAAAATAAAATCAAATTATATGACTGCAACTGGGACTCTGCAACTCTACTTGGACCTTTATTGGTCCAAAGGTCCTGGCATTCTACGATGATATGAAATATTTAATATTCATATTAAAGCACATATGGGTACAGTAATCCCATTTGTGCATATGTTGGCGACAGCATTATAGTCCAGAACAGTAGCATGTAACCTAATTATTGTAATAATTGATGCACTCAAGTGCATTTAACTTTAAGTTTATTAGCTAGACCAATCAAATATGACCCATCAACTATAACTCTTTTTTGGGTGGGTCTAACACAGGGGTCAGCAACCTTTAACACCCAAAGAGCCATTTGGACCCGGTTTCCACACAAAAGAAAACACTGGGAGCCGCAAATACTTTTTGACATCTAAAATGAAGATAACACCGTATATATTGTTTTTTTACCTTTATGCTTTGTGTGAACAACTAAGGTGTGTTGCTTGTGAAATTCATGAAGTGCTACAGAGAAAATTACATTTTATTTATGTAATTAACACATTTTGAACTCTTAAAGAAATATAACAAAAGGAAAGACACCCAGCTGAACTAAAATGATCCATGTAGCAAACAAAAACTGTTGTGAGCTGCCACCCTTATATCGCCTTTGGGCTTTTGAAGCCTTGATCTGACTTTTAAAAAAAATAATAATAATTGGAAAAACAGTACTATGCTGCTAAAAAAAGAAAAAAAAAGAAAAAAAGAAATTTGCAAAATTCTGCCTAAATATGTATTTTACCTGGTTAATGTGTGTGGCGGGGCGTGGTCGAACGCACCTGAGCGGCACCCACAATCACGCCTCGCCACCTTAACCTCTGTGCTATCTGTGTTGTTGTGTTGGTGTGTGTCGTGCTGTGAGCTGAAAAGCTACAGCCGGCTGTAAGCGTACAGCAACCGTGTGTGAAAAGTGGCCTTTAAAGAGGTGCTGAAAAGCATGTTCATGCAAACATCGTCGGGTCTGCTATGGTATGTTTACAATGGGACCTCTGCTCTTGAACCTCTGCGCACAGCGTCTGTACGAAGTCACTTCATCTTACGCAGGACTGTAAGCTGTCGTCTGTGAGGCGTGAGCGGTCTTTGTTTTTAACATAGTCCATGGTGGAGAACAGCTGCTGACATAATGTGGATCCGAAGATCCATAATTGGCCTACCTGGGGTTGAAAGTCTCGATAAATGCACGCCGTTTCGGCGGGTAAACCGGCTTCCGCGAGTGTGACGCTTATTTTGAGCGATGAAAAAAATAATAGAATATAATTTTATTTTTATATGTCAATATCACAATAATCTTCCAATTTAGAACTACAAGTTAAAAAAGAACTAACATAAATAAATTACATTTCAGCTAAATACTTCTAATTTATTTTCCCAAACCACGCAGTGCTGCACTATAAGGACTCAAGAGCTGCAGGTTGCCGATCCCTGGTCTAACATTTGCTATTGAAATGTCAGACACCAGTTTTGAATTCCATATAGAGTTACAAATCTTTTTTCTATTTTTGTATTCATTATTATAGTCAGTCAATCAACAGTATGTCTTATCAACCACCTTCTGCATTGATCACATTGATTAACTCTCCCCACGGTTATTTTGGATTGCAGTATTAAGTAGAAAGAATATCTGCAAGAAACATCTTGGTTATGCTTAAAACTGTAGCCTAGGAAAAAGGAATTTTGAGATACCATTTGAGAGTCAACTAACTTTAGTGAAGAACAAGAACTGATCTGCAAGCTCCAATATACTGACCTTTAGTGAGTTGAGGGTGTCTCAAAGGATATACAAAATAATACTTCTTTTTTTTTTAAAAATGGCACAAGAAAATCCTATAGCAAGCAAGTGTTTCTGCCGACCACACAGTGATTGATCCGCTCTGCTGCTCTGAGACTAGCCAGCTTTATAGACTGTAACAGAATACATAATTAAAATTTAAAACTGACTAGAACTGATAAACCTGTAGCTCCTTCCTTCTTTCTCTCTTAGAGAAAGTCATTTTTCACACAAACTGCTTTATATGAATGTGAAAAAAGATTTAAGAACTGTTAATGATTGCTGAGACTGTATTCAATGTTTAACCACGTCTAACATGCCTACAAGGTTTGTGCTTCTTTTTCCATCTGAAACACTTTCACGAGAGATTACCTGTAACCATCTTGGGGCCTACAAACTGAAATTTTCTTATTATACTTAAAACTAAACTAAAAAAAAGTGCCAATAGGCTCAGGGTTTTGTATTGAGGACAGAAGATCCCAGTGGTAGTTGGCTATGGTTGTACCAAAGCCCTTCACCAAGCTGTGACTACAAACACACGCACAGAGTAGATGTATAATGGTCCACTTCCTTGTCTGTCTGCTCCAATGTGTGCATTTGTTGTGCTTTTCATTTACAGCAGTTGCACTCCTCTGGCTGATATGTGCCTAGTTCTTCATCATTACGCAGAGCGTAGAGGCAGCTACAGTTTCTGAGCAAAACCAACGCCCCTCGACGTCCAAATTTGTCTCCAGTGCTGTAGCAATTCATCACAGACAGCAAGCTTTGCGCTCGCTACAACACACACAGACGCACGAGAGAGAAAAAATACACACAAGACAGAAAACAAGCAAAAAGGAGAAGATCAATCTATCGCAACCTGCAGTGTTCGCCTTCATGTGTAGTACTCCGTTTGACTCCAACCCACAAGAACATGAAACGCTTTGTGTGCCTCGGGAGGCGAGGAAAAACGAAACCCACTCAGATCTCCCGCCTCAGGAATATATGAGAGCAAAAACAGTCCAATTTTACACATCAATCAGATGCAACTCAAAAAGGCCGAGACAGAAAACTGCTTTATACAATGTAGACAAGAGGTTCTTTCAGACATCCCAACACTGAAAATCATAACATATATTTATATACTTACACCCACGTGCTCACAAAGTTGGAGAGAGAGCAATCACAGACATGTCACATGATTTGTAATGGAGGGGAAACACATGGCAGCAGAATATTAGTCAAGCTCCCAGCTGTGAAATGGGTTTGAAAGAGTCATTCAGATCTTAAAGGTGGTGTTGAGGAGGAAGTGGCAGGAGAACTAAGATTGCTGAAAGGGATAGGACAATGACTGAGTCGCATCCCGGCTCTGATGTGCACAATTTGCCTCCCTCTTTCTATTCTGGGGATCAGGGCTTTCAGGACAGGTGTGCAAAGTACACAGAAACCTCTATCAATGCAGACACTTCTGAGAACTAGTCTAGGCTTTCTTTATATCTGTTTAAAAGCTTAATAATAGTAAATGCTACAAGCTCACAATTTCATCAGTGAAACTTAATAATAAGCTTGAAGTCCTGTGTTTTTGTGCTGAAAGATATCAGTAAGTTGCAAATGAGCGCTAATAAAATGTGTCAAGCTTACTACTGTGCTTTGTTGGGAAGATAGAAAAAAAAATATGTGAACGTTTTTTTTTATTTATGTTACGTATGTGAAAGTAAAGTGCAAATGTAGAAATACAATTGAAAAGGTCAAATGAACAAGAAGATAAAAGCCAAACATGGTTTACTCTCCCAGAAAACAAAAGAATAGACTCTGGAAGCAGAATAAAGTCTAAACTGAACCTCTACCTCTGGGAAAAAGCAATAGTTATCCTCCTGTCTGAAGTGAAACTTCAATCACCATCTATTTGTGTGTGTGTGTATATATATATATATATATATATATATACATATATATAACAGTTCTGTAACTGTAACTTCGGTCGTTGCTGTGCTTTTTTTGGAAGTCGAATTTCCCAGAGGAACCCACCCGAGGGATTAATAAAGTTCTATCTTATCTTATCTTATCTTATTTAATCAGAGCCTGTTCAAACTGGCGTTTTCCATTGTCTGGACAAGTAATCTGTCCTTGTGTCAGTGTCTACCCTTTATTCAGACCCAGACTAATGTCTCCCGCCACTTCACTCAACAGGATGTAGCACTTATCATCAGGACAATGACCCAGTCGTAGCAGTGTGTAGCTGAGGTGGGCCGGAGCAAGGAACGAAATAGGGTCAATTGGGCTGGGATAGAAAAGCTAAGGAGAGAAAATGGCATGCCTGAGTACAATGAATGCAGGCCCACCACGGTGTTCCCTTGAACACTTAGAAGACAAATGGTGCAGCAAGGCTAGTCAGCTACCCTTCTCTACATTGAATACCCACTTAGACTTCACTTTGATACTCTGAGTGGAGAAGAGGAGGCTTATTGCAAGGCAACGTTTTCATATAGCTCCTATGCTACTATGGCACCATTGCTAAAAACACATTAACCGATCAGAATAGCACCCAACGTGACTGTCAGATGAATCAAGGCAGTTACAATTCTGAAAACTATGGTAAGGAAAAGGAAAGAGATAAAGACAAATGTTACAATTGTGATAATATGCCTTGATTGAATAATATTAATCATCTTGTTACAATATAATAAGCCCTTAGGACTGAACTTTCATGTTGTGTAATTTTGCCCAGCGTAAAGACTTTTGCAGACATGCAAAAAACAAAACAAACAACAAACCAACAACAGAAGATCTCTCTTCACATCACACTGCAAAAATATCCGGGTAGAACCTGAGGAACATAAGAACCTACAAAGTTGACGAAGATCCTAATCTATGGAGGCTGAATGCCAGAGCTGACAACACCCAAAATATTTCCTGCTAACAATCTAGTTCCAGTCCCCACATTTATTATTATATGAATGATTTCGTTTGGATTTAATTTATTTCATGATGTCTGCTTTTGTATGACACCACATATTGATATTTTATTATATACAATTCAAAAACAAACTAAATGTTTTCATACTGAAAGAATAAAACTCATTGCCTATTCAGTCCACCGTTGGTGCTGCTGAGTGTATGTGTGGACAACCCCCCCTTCCTCCCCATGGACACAGTCGTACCCAGGCTCTCAAGTCAAGTACAGCAGGAAGGGTTCACTTGTTATTAATCTCTGGCTCTCTTCCACAGCATCTTTTGTCCTGTCTTCCTTCTCTCACCCAATTGGTCAACACCAGATGGCCACCTCTCCCTGAGCCTGGTTCTGCTGGAGGTTTTTCCTGTTAAAAAGGGAGTTTTTGCTTCCCACTCTTGCCAAAACGCTTGCTCCTAGGGGGTCATATGATTGTTGGGTTTTCCTCTGTGTGTATTATTGTAGGGTCTACTTTACAATATGAAACGCCTTGAGACAACTGTTGCTGTGATTTGGTGCTGTATAAATAAAATTGAATTGAAAATTACACTTATGATGTGTGGCTCATTATCTCACAAAGAACTGTTGACGGTTATCTCGTGCTTAAAATAACAGTACAGAAGTCCATGCATTTGCATTTAGTTAAACTAGACTGGACTGCAGAGCAGTTTTTCATGACACATGCAACACTCTTGGTTTAAATGACAATGTTGGTCAGTATGTCTATTTGACAATCCAGCAATCCAGGAGCAATTTTGCTGCAACAAAAATGGCTTAAGTGTGAAGAGGAGACTGATTACTGTATTGTACGAAATGAAACGGACACTGAAAAATTGTGCCTTTGGGGATATAAAACGCAGGTGGAAAAAAAGGTCAAAATAAAGAAATTGCTATATATATTGTTTCCAATACTCAGCACATTGCAAAAATATTTAAAACCATTCATGTTGTCTCTTGAGTTAAGTATTGTGATTATATTGTACCGTGGGGTCTCAACGGACTGCATTATGTCCACTACTGGTTTGTCTTGGATGACTTACTGGGAAGCTCTCACTGTACTTGGTAACAAGTGTCATCAACTCGTAAGGTAATTTTTCTCACACCTAACTGTTATACTGTGTGTCTGGTGTGGGTGCAGAGTCTATTTTTGACACACACACACACACACACACACACACACACACACACACACACACACACAGGGTAGAGGCACAACACCTACATCTCTACAAATGCCCGACTACAATAACCTTTTCT
The DNA here is from genome assembly GCF_057382275.1 of Copadichromis virginalis. Lineage (NCBI taxonomy): Eukaryota > Metazoa > Chordata > Actinopteri > Cichliformes > Cichlidae > Copadichromis > Copadichromis virginalis. The sequence continues at coordinate 26,361,571 of NC_140618.1, forward strand.
TTTATATAGCAATGGACCAATGAGCTCCCGTCTTGCACACATTAATTTCACAGTGTGCAAGGAGGGAAGGATGTGTGTCAGTGTGTCAATTATATGAAAGGGATGCGGCAGCAAACTATAGTGGGGAAAATTAATATTCTTTCAATGGTACCGTTAATTTAATACATAATGAATACTAATACTAACTGAATACTCAATGGAGAAAAAAAAAAAAAAAGATTGTCATACTGTTGTATATCACTGTAAATTCCAGCAATTATCATCTATCACCACATACTTAATAACAAGGCAATCTCAAATTTAAAAGCTGAACTATAAGGAACTGTACGACTGGCAGAATAAATATCTCACGAGAAAGCAGACTCTCATACTAGCTTCCTGCTTCTCAAACAGATTTTTATTCTTTCCCTTTCTTATGCCCTTCCTATACTTTTAGTATCTTTGCATGCAGGGTTGCATCTGTAGCAGTTCTTCTATTTGACATCTTAATAGTTCATTGCTTGTAGCCATGTAGGGAATGTTAAATAAAGCTCTGATGTGTAATTTGTCGCTCCACAAACATTCCTGCTCCCGGCCTACCCTGGGAGTTAATGCAACAGATTTGTCATACACAAGCTAGGCACAGCCAGAGGAGGAAGAAAAAAAACACCTATTCAATGTGAATTTCAATCTCCATAGGGCTCTATGCAAATGCATGCAAGCTGATGCTCCTGCTCTCTCAAAGTGCCAGAACAGACCAATGACGAAACCAGGCTGTCTATTATAGTGCAGGTAGAAGAGCTGGAGGAATATCAGAAGGAAATTGGGATAAGCTCACGTTCCAGGAATACAGAACTAGGCAAAGCTAAAAAACAAACTGAATGCAGATACCTGTAACAGGTAAAGAAGATTAAATTCGTTTTGATCATTTCCTCAAAAAAATCCCTCCCCTTTCCTTCCCTGTCTCATTGCTTTGCCCTTCAGCATAATGTGGATACACAGCCTCTCTGGGGCTTTTTAGGGAATTGATGGATAATCAGATGATTACACAGAAAATCTCCATTGAGGACAATCCTCCCTGACAAACAAAGAGAAAGCTCTTTAGTTAATAAATAGGCTGAGAGACAGAGAGAGAGAGAGAGAGAGAGATAGTGAGAGAGTCAGAGATAGTGAGAAAGACAGAGAGAGGGAGACCAAATCCTGTCCTGGGTTGGTAGAAAAACGCCAAATCTCTATCACGTATTCATTTCATCCAAACAGACCGCTTGTATGCATGCGTGTGTGTGTGTGTGTGTGTGTGTGTGTGTGTGCACACGTGTGTGCAATGCCAGAAACATCACGACTTAGCTATGTCACCGAGTTTGCCTTTAGCTTTATCTTAAACTGAGCGTATCTAAATAAATTTCAAGCTCTAGGCATATTTATATAAGCCTTTCTGACAAAAATTGGCTGAAGTTTATTCTTCAGATTTTCTTATTTTTGAACTACTTTTTTTTTTTTTTTTAAATTGAAAAGTTTGCAGTAAAAACACTCACCAACACAGAGAGGCAGGAAAGTAGAAGAGATGCCAAGTTGTCAGTTGGAGTAGTTTACAAACTAAACAAGCAAGAGTTTTTCAAATTCACACAAGGATTGAAAGCGCTCAGTGCCAGCAAAGGATGCTGAAAGCCCTATGTTGGTGATCTACTGTTAATATGCCATATGACTATAATGATCTGAGGTACATCAAAATCTTAGGTAAAAATATGAAAAATGTTTAATTAAGCAGTGAGGCTTCTTCTAAACAATATTTAAAGCCAAATAGCACAAATTTGGTTTTAAATGGGTAGCTAAACCCTGTACAAAGAAGAAGCAGAGATTCTATGTAATTGTGGCTTGGATTCTCAATTTTCACACTCCAGGGCATTCTAGTCTTCTTTTTAGACACATTTTTATTTTAGTTATATTGTTATTCAAGTTGCAGTTTTCTTGAAAAATGCACAAAGTTTTCCCTTTCTGATTTCTCAAGACAATATTAAGTTTCTGCTTAATCCAAGCTAAACAAGCAAGAGTTTCTTCCAACCTCTACCATCACAAGCCTTTCGAGGCCTTTGCACAAAAGCATCTAGACCGTAATATGCCTCATGGTACGGTATGGTACACTTCTCCTCAACCTTGGTGTGCAGCTTTCAAACAAACATGTTGTGTAACAAGGGGAGTAATTTTCATAATTTCAATGTCATCCAACAATTTTGCCATCTATCTCTCTTGTGCTAAAACATCACACGAACAATACAAACAGGTAGGAGTACCTTATCCACATAAAGTGTTTGATAATAACTGCACACGCAGCACCTCAAAGCCTGCACCTGCAGACCACTGATAATCAATCAACTAACATATCAGGTCTTTGCAACAGTACCACAACCCACAAACACCGTTTTATGTGCAGTAGTTTTATTTTTTGCCTTTACCTCTTTTGCTGGAATTAACAGTCTAGTATACAGAAGAGAACCCATCTATAGGACAAATGTTGAAATTATTCATCGTGCGTGTTTACTGGATTAGCTCAAAACTGTAAAATTTCAGGAAATCTGTGGCAAATGCGTTCCCAGGCCAGATCAAAGAGAAATGAGGTGGTTTGTATTATGCTTCAGCCAAGACAGGCCTTGGTGTGGCCTGATAGTAAAGCCACAGCTGTATGTTTGGCCTGGATGGAGCACAGTGGTTCTGATCTTGCACCCTAACGTCTACAGGAGAGCTACAGTGCTTGGCATAGTAATGACTGTAGATGCTGTTGCAGAGCTCGGACTGCCAAGCTAAATGGCTCTGCCAGCTTTAGTGTGAGCACTGAAAATGGGTCTCAACTGTTGAACGTGTTTCTGGCACCAGGAGTGCTTGTAGGTAAAAAGGGGGGGAAAAGAGAAAAAAAAAAGAAAACTGGCAACAAAAAGCAATTCGGTTAGGGATCAGACTGTCTGGCATAAGGCAAATATTTCCTTCTTAAGAGTTATGTTTGGAGAATTCTAGTTAAATAACTATTAATCTAGTAGCACTTTGATAAGAAAAACTTGTGTATGTAGACATATTTACAAAGGCACTGAGGGTGTGTTCATGGGGACATCCTGCTTCAAGGAAGTTTGGATAATACATTCATACGTTTGAAGGGTTATTAAATGTGTTTAAATAGGACAAGAAATTAGATTGCTGTGAAGTTATGGGGTGACAGTTGCTCTGCATTTTGCTGTGGCAACCACAAGATAAACAATGACAACAAACAGTAGTACACTATAAGGCATTATATAGTAATGGATTCCATATTTGTTTGTGTGGGATGGGAAACCTTGCAGATGGCCGTTGTATATTGGTCCACAAAAATGACTTCCCAGCAGTTTCCTTGAGAGCAGTTGACAGTGAACTGGTTCATTCAAATTAATGAGTTGGGTCGCTTTGAAAATACAAAAATGATACTGGATCTGTAGGCGGCTTGGAAGATTTTTGTAGAATTGCATAGTTCTCATATTCACTTCAAGCAACCAATGACTTAGCAGGCCAGTGTAATTACACCTTCTACAGTCATCACGTTATGCAAAATAGGAAAAAATAACATTCTGACAAAACTATAACTGGTAAAAGGAAGCCATAAAATACAGATTTTTTTTGGGACATTATTCTGCAGACATAACATCTGACAAAGCACAGACGGCATTTAAAACAACTCTGCAAACTGCATATGTACCAAAGGCATAAACTGGATGCTTATTAAATTCTAAATGCAGTAGGTAACTTTTTTAAAAATGATTTGATTTTTGTCTTACTTGCTGTCACTATATCCTTGCAAGAGTACAAGAGTCAGATATTCTCTGAAAACAATCAGCTTCTGCTGGCACCTCCAAATTGTGGAAGGAGCTACTGTGCCTCCAGAAAAACAACTAGTCAGACCAAGAAAAATTGCAGCATGTGTACACACGGCACATCTTCCCTCTGCTGCACACGCTGTTGCTCATTTAAGCTGAAGTTCTCCAGCATTCAAATTCAGTCTAAACTTTAATGGTCCTTCATTTTCTCCCACTGAAGAAGACAGTGAATGCTAAAATGGGAGTTTTTGTATTGGAGATTGTCTTTATGAAATTCGTTTGGTATTTATTAACTGTGACAATTGTGGTTCTGCTCTCACAGCTAAATGTTCTTGTCATGAGTGCATTTACATTGGCAGTAATATTGACCAGACTTTCATTTGTTCAACAATTTGAATTACAATATGCTCAAAGGTTATTATAGAATTTTTTGCCCAATGATGCCACAAATGTCTGTCATGGGTTTAATCAGAAACATAACAACTGAGTGAGCAGGGCTGACATGGAGAGACTTTACTACGCATGGCTAAACTACGTCCACTAGCACAATGATTGGCCTAGCCATAAACACACATGCAGCCATTGTGGCTCATAAGGAACAATAATTTAGCCAACTGATGCATATTTATCTTGCCAAGATCCCATTTTCTACAGTAATGTCAGACTTCATTAACTCTGGGGTGGGTGAGCGACCAACTTTTTGAGTCTTTCAGAAAAACTGCAAAAGTGCATCGAGTGAAAACCAGCACCTGGTTTTTGTCCTTTTGTGGAGAAACACAGCTTCAAATACAGTCTGTCTAGGCCTGCTTTTTGTTGTCTGAGAACAGCCGCCTGCTGACATTTGTTAGCATTTTGACATTTGATAAAATGAACAACAGCCACATACTGTTGGCAAGTCGCTCTCAGATAAGTAACAAAATATCTGTTTACACTGCTGTGTTGACTCTACTGTAACAGCCTTACCTGCAATTATGGCTCATAATGCAAATTTGGTCTGATACGCACAGCTCAACAAGAGGGAATGAGGTAACAAATACTGTTTTTTTAAGTGAAACGTCTGCTAAATTTGCAATTATGACTCATTAATCATTCTATTGCTGTTCTGTTGTGTAAATGTTCTCAAATCTTATCTGAGGAGCTCTGTGCTCATGGAAAGAGAAGGTTTCATCCGATCTTTAGACACTAACACTTGCTAGGGAAAACGTATAGATACATTTTAATCTTGTTCTCTTATTATTTAGGTTCAGGCAAAAGAATAGATAACTGCTCTGTGCCCCTTGTGAAAGACCAAATGCAGTGTATTAGTGTTATAAAATTGAATTAAAATACAAACTGAAGCCAATAAGTGGTTAAAGAAAAGACTATCGGGTGGACAAGTATTAATTAATTATGACTTTCTGAAAATGCATTTATGTTGACAGATATGAGCTTCTTTCACTGGGGATAGTTTCAGTGTTACTCCCACTTGGAGGTCTGTTATGATTTTGCTTTCTAACTGTAAGATAAATTTCCCTTGAGAGAAAATATGTTCATCAAATGCAGCAACAATACAAATTTAAATATTTAATAGTGATTTATAAAACTACAGCCTGTATCGGATAATGTATGATACAAGCCAGAGTAACAGCCTCCATCTGTGTAAGACGCAGTAGTATCTCTTGAGAATAACATTTTAGACAGCTAGGTGCTGTCTTCTCAGTTTTTGCTGAAAGTTGGAAAGGAGACAATGATTTATAAGATTCAGGTCCCATTTGTCAATGCAAAATATCAATATAAATGAGGAATGTTTAACAGTAACTTCTGTCTTCACAGCATGTAACCACTCAAAGTAAACACTGATGCTGCATTTATAGGATAGTTTGTACACCCCACGCAGTATCGCTTAACAGTCTAATGACTTAAAACAGTGTCACGTAACTGCTTCATTTTCAAATTGAACACAAGCTTTGTCCACCTCCTTTATTTGTGGTTGCAGACTCCATGTTTTCCTGCATGTAGGATACTGTACAGCACTGCACACTTTTTTCCAGAGATGTTCTGTCGCTCTTTAGATCATTTTTTCCAGCTGTTCTTTGCTGGAGGGGTTGTTGCTCTACCTTCCTCTTTAAAAACACTCCAAAGGTGTTCTGTTGGATTCAAGTCAGGAAATGCACCAGCCAGGTCATAGTTTTACCTTTTTTCTTTTTCTCTGATTTTGGCAGTCTGCTGTATTATCATGCTGGAATATCATTCTTGTACCAGACTACTGGAGAGTGGGAGGCATGCTGTCAGAAAATATTTTGTCTTACATAAACACGCATTCATGGTGCAATCTATAAATGTCAACATGTCCCTATCATCACATTCCCACCTCTATTCTTCATTGTAGGAACCATGCACTCTAGAAGCCCTTGCAAGGTTAATGGCAAATATGTTGGACGTCATCTGAATTACACAAATTTATTTTAGTTTTATCTTGCATATGTGCCAAATGCCTAATATGTGAACAAGACTTTTTTCTTCTTCTTTTAAGTGGGGGTTATCATTATGGTCTATTCTTTGCACTGTTTAAGTCAGGGATTTCAAACTAAGTTTAAATTGTGGGCCAGACCGGTGAAAAAACTCTTTCTGTCATTGTAAGGACATTTAACTAAACAGGTCATCCATGAAATATCATAATATAAGAAAACAAAGTGCAGTTTCAACAATACATCTCCATTTTCTGCACAATACATGTGTAAAGCAAAAGGTTCTGGTACTTCATTTTGTCATTTCATTTAATTGCGTATCTATTGCAAAACTATTTGATGCAGTATGAGTGGCAATGGTGGAGGTCTTTAAAATCTGTAAAACTACAGTTAGAAAGTTCACAATCCATGCCCTCATTGCACTTTTTCCAAAGCCTTTCACTGGGTCATACTGGAGTCTTTGCTGAGCCCATTCTGGCCCCCAGGCCTTATTTTTGACAGCCATGGTCTAAGCCAGGGGTGTCAAACTCAAATACACAGTGGGCCAAAATACAAAACTGGATCAAAGTCATTAATATTCATTGAAAAAAAAATCTTCCTCCAAATATAACAAGGAATCGTTTCTTATGCACTCAAACAAGTTTTGCTGAAAAACTGAATATGGAACAAACATAACTTAATACTAAACAATATATATAACTTATATAAACGTATATATAACTTAATATTGCAATTAAATAACACATCAGTGGAATTCATTTCTTAAATAAAAAATGTATTTGCAGCCTTCTGAATTAAATGTTATCATTTTATCATTTATAAAATTTTCCTCATATTCTCCCACCTGTCCAGAAAGCTCCTGTTTTCTGCCTTTCTTTTTGCCATTTTGGGATAGGTAGCATGGCAGTATTTGCATGGTTGCTATGACTATGGTCAACAGAGGAGAGGGTGCTAATGGGTCCTGTCATGACTGATGCACCAAAACACCAACAGAGCATTCTGGGAATTGTAGTATTAGCAGTACATGCAGGCCAGCTCTAATAGTAATTTTGTATGGCTTCATGGGCCAAATTTAATTAGGCTGCGGTCCAAATTTGGCCCGCGGGCCAGAGTTTGACACCTATGGTCTAAGCTGTCACAGAAAATCAGATTTTCAATGATGACCCCTGTTTCAAGTCTGAAGCACTTGTCTGTCTCAGAAAGATTGTGACACACTGTCAATATCGTCATTTTAGCAGGGCAAACGCTAGAGCTCTGATTGGTAGTACTATGGCTTCTTCTATACCTCCTGATTACTGCAGCAAATATATTTCAGTTGATTTTTTGAGGGTCACCAATCTTCTTTTTATCCTTTTCCATCTTTCTGAAGTCTCACAATGATTTTTTTCAAGTTATCAAAGCAAGGCGCAAACACGTAACTATTCACATGGATTTTATGACCATGTTCATGCAATTCAACTGAGCGTTGAATTTAATTTCTCATTCATGTGTCAGTTTATTCACTTTTAGTGCACTGAGTTTCTGCTCTGATGGATGCGTTTTAAAGCATTTGCTTTTTTTTTTAAAAGAGGAAATACACTACTTTGAAATAATGCATTTATTGACAGATAATGCAATCACATGACACTTAAGTGATACTGCACAGGGCAGTACTCACTCAAGTCACAAACTGAACAAGATTAGGCTTGTGAAACTTGCCCCATCACCCAAATAATTCAAAATAGTTTCCTTGTTTTACACATATAAACTGATATATGGTGCATGTGGTATTATTGTTGAACCTACTATGCACTCATTTTTTATTAATATGTCAAATAAAGCATGAGCGCAAGCTTCTCTGATACTGCAATAGGAGTGACTGTCTTTTTTGTTTTAAAAAAAATAATTTCTCCAAATCAGATTCTTTACTCTAATTTAGCACTTGTCTGAAAAGTGTTAAAAAAATAAAAAGGCTATATTTATTTTTACATGTGAGCAAAAAGCATTCTGCTAAATTCTGGGCAGAAATCAGAAGAAACTATTTTTTCCTTTGTAGAGTAATTCTTATTCTGCTGCATTTGGCTGCTTTTCTCTTTTTTTGAGAACCAAAAAGATACCACCTTTTTGTGTGTCCTAGTTTATGACCTAGTTATCTTGAAATGTTGAAACATAAAGAAGGATTTCATTTAATTTTGGCAGTTTGTAGCATCTCCTTTAAAAGGCAATGGCATAATACTTGTCTTGCTCAGAAAGACTGGATATGCTAAGGTTACAAACACTGTTTCAACAAGAAGAGTTGAAAGTGCTGTGTTGTAGTAATACTCTGAATCCTGTCAAATGTTTCTGACCTCTCAAGATAGGTTAGTTAAAAAGTGAACTTCTGTAATCCTTGTAATATTGTAAAAAAAAAAACAAAACAAAAAAAAAAAAACCCCAAAAAAACCCACTGTCTACAAGGGCACAAATGAAAATAAAGCAACACAATAAAGCTCATGTCTCAAATTTGTGTTACTATGTAATAGTGGTTTAATAATGCACAGGTCAGCTACATTTGATGGCTTAATTGGTTTGAAATAATTAAAGTTAAGACTGTAATTTCAACATGAGTGATATGGACAGAGTGACAGTTTAAAATAAAAGCCTTATGACACGCTTTAATATCACATAATGGATATTATTTTAAACATTACTTAACTACATCCATCAATCAAAATGAGATGACAGATTTTCTCTACAGATGTGGGGGTTTTATTTTTATAGTGTTGAAAACTGAATTGTGAGAAAATAGCTGTCAATTCTAATCCATTAAAATTTGGGCTGTATGTTATAAATGAGATTCGTTGTCTTTGAGTGATCTCTTACACCGCTTGACCCTAGATTGATTCAGCACACGGCTCTGTGAAAGGGTTTTATTGTTGCAAGAGTTGACAGGCAAAGCAAATTATGCAGTCTTTACCTGCATTGACTTCCAGCAACCTCCTCTTCTTCTGCTGTCTCTCCCGCTTTTCACGCTCTGCCTTCTCCTTTGCTGCCCGCGCTCTCCTCTGTTTCTCCTCCGTCTCCCTCTGCCTGAAGTTCTCTTTCAGTGCTTGCTGCAGGGCAGAGACAGAGAAAATGTGAGGGGAGGAGAAAAAAAAAGAGAAAACATAATGGACTGCTAAGTGGGGTTAATTACAATAGTGCTAAGCCTGTCAAAGAGGGAGGCAGCAGTCAAACCCTGATGAAATCTTTATCAGGCACCACTAAAGTCAGGTGAAGCTTCTTAGCTGCACTGTGATTCAAGTCTTCTGGGACAAAAAAAAAAAAAAACGAACTTCATATCACTGAATTCAGAGACTAGATTGATGAGATTGATGCATCAATGATCAAGGAATCAAGAGAAGATGATGATTACAAGCAATTCTGTTCTTTGACTTTGAGTTGTAGCAACATAGAATTTGATTTTGCTTTACATTTTTTCCCTATAATTTGTCTTTTTCATCACATACAGACAGCATTACCTTACTTCAGAGTGTAAAAACATTTTTGAAAGGTAAATTCTTCCAGTATTGTTTTAACATATACAGATTGAACTTTCAGCAGACATCTGGCCACTGTGGTATGCTCAAAATGAAAATACTTTATCTAGTCACGTCACAGCAGGCGAGTGTGATAGAAATGTAAACCAAACATAACACAATTCAACATTAACTGGCTGTACAACAGATACTGAGCAAAGCTTACAAGGGATTCTGTGCGGGTTGCAGTGTTAAATAAACATAAACAAAAACGGAAGTTTCTTTAAAAAAAGTGTTTATGGTTACACAAGAATAACCTGGTCATGTTAGTTTGTTATGGAATAACTGCAGCTACTTTCTTACATTGAGCAGGCATAAAAGTTAGAAAACATGTCAAAGAGTTTACAATGTTTTATTGTGACTAAAATAACAGTTTAACGTAGAGTGATGTATTTCTAATAACCTGGCTCTCCATTTATAGCTTTTTGGGGCTGTCTATAATCTGTTTTAAAACGTTTGGTAAAGTTGTGACTGAGTCTTTGGTAACAGCAATGAATCCATCTTAAGAAGAGCACATATTATCAGTAACCAGATTGCTAACTGGAGCATCAAATCTTTAGCAAAGAGGTTTACTTTTTTTTTTTTTTGTTAAGTATACACGCTTAGTGATTTCAAGCTAATTCATTTGCAAGTTTAAGTGAACAACAAACACAAATATCTATGTTGATCAACCACATGGACATAGCAATAGTTTTAGTTTGTTTGCTGTACAGTACTTCTTGTACTCCAGAATATTTCTGCTCCTAAGTATTATATTTTTCTGTCCTAAGAGAATTTTATTGGAATTTGCAGGATCAAATATTATTCGCTGGAGGCCTTTAAACATGAATAACCTATGTACAGTACAGTTCATACAAGTAAACACTGGTGGTTGTTTAAAATCAATATTTGGTCTTGAGTCTTTCAGATGTCACTAAATGTTACTGACATTTAAACATGCTGATGTAGCCAAACTTCCAAACTTATGTCATTCATTTGAATCAGTCTCTCTAGGGAGAATCCGTCTATAAGGACATCTGGTATGCATCAACTATTGTAACTGCAGGCTCTGTAGTCCCTGTTGTTAAACTCCTCCAATTTTGTCAATAGCTCAATAACGCCACAGCCGAGAGACAGACTGCTTATGATTTAATAGAGTGCTAGCACGATTGCCATCCTGATCAATAGCCAGTCACTTAAAGCAAGGGAGTCTAGGCTTTCATCAAACACCCAAGTTCTCCCCCTCAAACCCCCCTCCACTTGGGTTTTCTACACAGCTCAGCTTGATGGGCAGGTCAGTGATAGAATAGTAATATCAAACCAACATAAATGTATACACACAAAAACACATACACAGACACTACAAGAACTGTGTAGTATGGGGAAAACTACAGTGGCACACCAAAGAGGGGCAATCACTTATTGAAACCCACTGACAACATCTTATTATGTCGGCATACAAGTGACTATAGTTGGAAATTATATGGTGAACTTGAATTCAAAACATTTCAGTATATTTGATTGTTTCAAAGGTCTTGTTGATGCTCAGAGAAATTTTCAATTGAATAAATAAAGTGTATATTACTAATAATAGGGTTGTAACTGCACACAGTACTGACACAGTGGTATGGTTTCATCACTGTTAGCCTGTGCTTTAATCCTTTATTTTTTTGCATGGCTAAATTTAACTATATAAAACTACATATAAACACTACTGCAATCCTATATAGTAAATGCTCCACGTTTG
>NC_140618.1:26378094-26548094 GCF_057382275.1 Copadichromis virginalis
GGGCAGGGCAATAACTTTAGTAGGCTAATTAGCTACTATTATCTGTCGCGCCCAGTGGCTTGTGCCACTAATCCTGCTGATTAAACACAGTGGGTCTCTGCAGCTCCAGAGCTCACGGTAGCACCAGACTGATAAGGGCACAGAGCTCAGGGATGACATAAATGTCCGGGTGGGACTGGACTACACAGGACTGGCACTGTTCTGCTTTGTATTTTACCACAGGACACAGAACGAAGTAGAAGTTCTGTAATAAAACAGGCAGTGAATAAAAAGATAAATAATAACCCCTATTTTCAAGGTCTTTTCCCCCTCTCAAACCTGAAATAAAACTCTGGCAAATCTTTCACTTATTTTGTGGTTTGCCTTTTTGCTTGTATTTTTCATGGATGTTGGGCAACTAATGAGTGCAACATCATAAGTAGCTTTATGGTTAGAGCTATTTTTTATCTATCACAGTTTTAGCATTAGCAATTCTGTCATTTCTTAAAATATGTTAACAAGAGGCAAAATGAAAATGCACCCATAAATGAAACACTCTTAAATAGCATTAAAACACCAGCTGATATGAAGTAGCACTGCAGTATTTCTCTTAATGTAACATTGTACTAAATGGTAAATAAATCCATTCAAAAAAAAAAAAAAAGCACATCTTAATATGAGACAGGCTGAGTCATTCATTTCTCATTAAGACATATAAGTTCCTGTAACACAAATATTGTGCTAATCCCTGTGTGGCTTTAATAGCAGGACAGGTTTAATGAAAAGTCAAAACATTATTCAATATGCAAATGTCTCCAACTCAAGATATTAAAAAAATAAATATAAAATGAAGGATTGCACCATGTACTCACAGTGAACATTGAACGGAAGTTGCTGAGATCAGTGAACAGCTCCTCCACAGAAGTCTTCTTAGGATCAATAGCAAAGTACTCCAGCAGGTTCTGATACAGCGTCTCCATGTTGCCGTGCATGATCACCAGCTTGTCATACTGCTCCCGTGCAACTTTGCTGAAGCTGTGAGGGTTGTGGTCAAGGTCATTGTTACATTTCACAACAAGTATCCATTAAAGGCTGATGAGAGCATCTCCAACTTGACAACAAAAGTGAGAGCCATTCCCTCTTGTTTTTGCAAAGAAATTAAGTTGGAAATAAAATGCCGATAAACCAACGTTTGCATTAAGAGCTCTCAGTCAGGTCAAAGTGTGTGCATTTTACACTACTCCATTTTTGCTGCACTTAAAGTTCATTGTACTTTACCGTTAACCCTGCCCACCAGTTTTTTCAAAGCCTAACTAATGAGAATATTGCTTACTGAAAAAGTTTCCAAGTTAGTGTAAACACAGTTAAATAGATGTGTTTGCATTTAACTCTGCTCTTGACTCTGGCTCACTTCCAAATGCTGCAGCAAGCACAGTATTACTCTTAGGATTTTTAAGGCAACAAGTCTTTGCACTCTAAAATGCTTGAAGAGTGCAAGAGTTGGGCTTTACACAAAATGGTTATGTCTTCAACAGTCTGACCTAGCAAATACTGCAAATACAAGTCTGACTTGACTTTAAGATGAAAGAGCAATACAAGGCCCTCCTATCTGAAGCGCAGGACAGCTTTGCTACGTTCGTGTGGATGAGGACAAATGGGTAATGGTTGTGTCAACATGTGCTGGAGAGGTGGTGGAGGGGAGGGGAGGGGGGAAGAGTCAAAGTACTAAAACGCATCAAGCCCACCAGCAGGGCATACAGTGCTGTCACCACACACACACACAAACTCACTATTCACTCAATGCAAAAATTTAGTAACCGTGAATTGGCTGTTCAAAATATATTTATGCTACAGTTTTATTCCCTTTCCATATTCCATAAATCATAATCGTCGCTGTCTATTATCGTACATGATGACCTTGTCAAGTGAAATTCAAATCTTTTGTTGTATGACAAAATAGAATCTGAGATTAAAAAATGATTTAATCTGTTTTAAACTGTATGAATAATTTCTTCTTATGTCCTTAGACATCTGTCCTGCTAATGACTATAACACTGTTGTCTCAGAAGCAAGTGTGCCGTGTGTGTGGTATTGCACAAGTGTGTGGACAGCCTCTCTGGCTCCTATTGTGCCCCTTCATTATAGCTCAATTGATGGACCTATTTGAGGTTTGGCCTCAGTTGAATCTGGCTGGGGATGGGACTACCTATTCACAGCTGGGTAAATGCTGTTCAATAGGCACTCCTCCCAGATTGACTTGTCAGTAATATCTTTCCAAGCCAGGGGCTGGGGGAAAGAGGCATGAGGAAAGTCTGAGCAACTGACGGAAAGCAAGAGAAAAAGAAAAAGAAAAATAGCTGAGAGCTGTGGTTGATAAGTATCGTGGGGTGTGAAATATCTGTTCCCACTCTCCTGACTTCTTCCCTATTCCAGAGAAAGCAATGGTCCACTGCAGCTCATTCTCAAAAGCACCCATCTCTCCCATCCCATCACTTTTCATTCTGCCTGTCTTCATTTGATCATTCTCCTTCTGCTTCTCTCATTTTCTAATCTACCACCTCTACAAGCTTAGCTCACATTTAGAAGTGTAACACTAGACCAATCACACAGTAAATGTAAACTCAAGTGGCACATGAAGTGAAAATGGGATTTTCAATGTCACCAATGTGACACCCTGAGATTCTCGTGTTTAGCTGGTTACCGCAGAATTTGCTGATCTGCAGTGCTAACATGACTGGTTCATTTTTCAAAAGGCTTAGCAATAAAACTTTTTAAATAATAAATAAATATAAATATTTGCTTGTCAAAAGTACTTTTAGAAATGTTATCTCCTGTATGCCTGCAAATCTACTGTAATCAGTTTTGCTTAATTTGAAATACAAGTCTTCTTAACATAAGCAGTTAAGGGATGCAGGACGGAGGGAAGTGTAAATGTAATTAAAAAGCTTCATTATAAAACTGCTTACTAATGTTGGTTAAAAACCTTAAGCCAAATTACTAAAGCACTTGGTTTCTGAATAAGAAGGAAAATAATTGTGGACGTGCCTCATCACCTACATCATCTACAATACATAATATCAAAAGATTCACTAGATTCTAAGAATCTGGAGAAATTTCTCTACAAAAGGGACAAGGTAGAAAAGCAATACTGGATTCCTGTGATCTTTGGGCCCTCTGTCAGCACTGCATTAAAAACAAGCACGATTCTGTCAAATTAGTGCAGCTCAGGAACACTTTCAGAAATCAGTCTGTGAACATCATTCATTGTGCCATCCAAAAGTTCAGTAAAAGTTCTAACATCCAAAGAAGCAGCCACAGTCTTCTCTGGGGCAAAACTCATAAAATGGACTGAGGAAAAGTGGAAAACTGTTCTGTGGTCAGACAAATTGGAATTTGAAAGTTTAGTAAACATGTATACTCTGGACTAGAGAGGAGAGGGATCATCCCACTTGTTATCAGCTCATTCCAAAAGTCTGATGGTATGGAAGTGCATTAGTCCCTATGGAAATTGCTGCTTGGAGATCTAGAAAGGTGCCATCATGGCTGAGAGGAAGGCCTTACATACAGCGTAGCATAAAAAATTTAAATTGGAGTTCTATTTTGGATTTTGTTAGTCACAATGTGGCAGTAACTTTAACGACCAGTCAATATTTCACCTTGCAATGCTCAGAGTTCATTTCCAAGCAGTAGCTAATGTTTGTTACTCTCACATGATAATGTATAAAAAATAAAAAATTGTGTAACATTCATCTAGTTAACATTTTTGGTTTACAGTGGTCCCTCGTTTATCACAGGAGTTAGGTTCTAAAAATAACCCGCGACACGTGAAATCCGTGAAGTAGCCAGCTTAATTTTTTTACAATTATTATAGATGTTTTAAGGCCATAAAACCCTCCTCACTACACACTTTATACACTTTTCTCAGACAGGCATGAACATTTTCACACTTTTCTCTCTTGTTTAAACTCTCTCAAAGTTCAAACCTTCATAGAAAAATAAGTCCAGTATTATAGAATGAAACCAAAGATCAAACCCTGTTTCCAGGTACAGAACATGGGAATAGAGCAGCTGCGAGAGAATTCAACATTAATGAATCAATGGTACGGAAGTGGAGGAAGCAAGAAGAATGAGTTGAATAAAGTTTGACTTATCTGACTGTTTTGTTTTGCTTATTGCGCCTTATGGTCAGAAAAATACAGTAACTTCTACCTTCCATGTCCAGAAGTCCAACTTTCTGTGCGATGGTTAGCATCTTCCTCTGCCTTTTGGTTGGTACCGCAAGTGCCTTTGTTGACATTGTTGTGTTTGTTGGGGAAAAACTTAAAAACTTACTTTAGAGTCACACTGCTAGTGATCAAAGATTTATGTAAATTTGACAAGCTTGATGCAGTCTGTACTGTACAGGAGACACGGCATGGAAGACATTGACTGACAATGGTCTACATTCGATCAGGATGCAGAACTCAATGAGCTGTCAAAAAAAACAAACAAAAAACAGCATGCAAAATTGCACACAAAAAATCTGCGAAACAGCGAGGCTGCGAAAGGTGAACTGTGTTATAGCGAGGGACCACTGTACTGTGCGTCTAGGGTCTTATTTTGACACCAGACGCCTCATCAATAACCTGTGTTATTCGTCTACATTACACTTTACCTCCAGTTTTTCCATTTTTACCAAAAGAGAGTTCAGAGTTTTCATAGTTTTTAATCAGTGCTAAGACATCAGGAATTGAAAAGCAAAGTAGAAAAAACAGAGCTGTCAGATCCATTCTCAGTGAACCTTACTGTGTTGCACTCAAGTTCTTTGCTAACTACTACAGCACAAGCCATCAGTGCCCCAACCCCTAGGCTATTGATCAAAACTACATGAAGGAGGCTGGGTGCAAGGTGTATTATTGAACACATACTTACTCACCTGGCCTGAGACATACCTGTCAACCTGATCCTCTAGAACTACCTCAGAAGACAATGAATCATTTACACTGCTGTCAAACAAAATGTAGACCGATGTCAGCAATGGACTTCAATTTCCCACGTGGGCAGACAAATGGTAAAAAGAAATTACACATTTGTGGCTTTTGAAAACAAAAGACAGAAAGTCAAACGCAACATAATTCACATTCTTTAGCTTCTCTCTTGATTTTGAAGATAGCCTCAGTCTTAAGTACACTTCAAAAGCAGCTAAGAGGGGTACTGGTACAAAACTTGACTGCAGAATGGGATGCCACTCATCACTTGTGCACATCACTGGAAACCAAGAGAGGATGGGTGGGAGGACTGTATATTCTTCTCTCCCTTTCTACTTAAAAGCATATTATTACCTTTTTTTTCCTCCTCCTTTTGGCTGAGAGGATCATTTGCCTCCATTTCACCCCATTCCTTGCATCTTGTGTGATCTCAAAAGTATATAAATACTTGTAGTATAAAGAACAAATTTACTCCATGACCAAAGGTTTTTGGCTTATGGTCTTCATCATGGGTCACCATAAAACATATCACAGACCTTTTAAATAGGATAGCTATATATCCAGTGAAGGGAAATCTTAACATTTATCTTATTAAGACATTTGGGACAATTCTGTGCATCCAACTTTGTGGGAGCAGTTTGGAAAAGGCCCTTTTATTTTCCAGGGTGACTATGCCACGATGCACAAGTAAGGTTTATAAAGTCAGATGTGGTCAGATGAGTTTCAACATCCGCCTCTCACCTTACCAGTGCTATTCTGAATAACCAGGCAATGACTTCCATAGAAAGCCTTCCCAGAAAGTGTGGGTCAAATTTATATGAATTTAGACTGCAAACTAGATGCATATACAGTCATAGTAACTGCTGTACGTATAATATGTAAATAGCCTAATACCTCTGTCCGTATAGTGTCCACATCTGCCATTTCACACTTTAAAGCATGCGATGCCTCATTTACAGATGTACATAGAAGCAATAAATAAAGTTATTTATACTACAAAAGACTTGTCCACATCTTTGTACTCACTGAAAGTAGGTGAAGTTGAGCCAAAAAAATTTTTAACCACGTTTCACACAGGTCATATCATTTAATAAGACACACCACATGTTAAATATCTGAGAAGTCTTTACCATTTTTCCTGATGTTAGGTTTAACTTGTTAATTAAACCTGAAACCTGCTCCATAACCAGCCTACACAGCACCACTGTGACTTACTGTAAAGATATAAAATTCACATTCAGTGATATTCTTCTGTCTTTGTGAAGAGTTCATTACTGTAACTCACTGCATGATGGCCCACAGAGATGAGCCTATGCATACACGTGTAAAGGATATAGCCATTTTGGTAAGAAACATGTCGTTGGGGTCATCGGAGGAGGAGAAAGTCTCCAGGTCTCTCTCCAGCTGCAGCAGCTGCCTCTCCATCTGCCTGAGGCTCTTTTCCAGATTCTCTGCAGACACTGACACACACCCACATATTTTCAGACGCGCATACATACACTCATAAAAGCACATGTGAGGACAACTCAATTAAAGGTACAATCAAATGCATTATTATTTTCAAGCACTGGAAGAATCAGAAAAACAACGCACAATAACAAAACAACAGGGAAAATGAAAGAGAAGCCAGCTCGATCGCAAAGCAGACTTATTATGGGTTCACACTGTGCCCAAAACACTGTGGGAATAAACAATGACAAAATATAAGCATCAAGTGAAAGTATGTTTAATACATAACTGCTCGTTATTCTGTTTTCCTCACGGTCGTGTGCTTGCGGTAAACAACCTAACATTAAAATACAATACCCTTGCCGTCACACAAACTGTAGTGAAAGCAAATGACTGCTATGTTAATACTCGGTGTTGTGATACTTGATGTTGAAATACTCAATCAGCCATCATCGTGCAGTCAGTATTACGGAGAAGTCGCATCAAGAGTCCAAATATGGAATCGTATTTCCCAAAGTTTTGTCCTTCAACATTTCAGGAAACTAAACACTGAATCCAGTTATTTTCAAATCATTTTAACTTTACACAGAATTAGAATTAGTTAGTTAGTAAAGCAGGCCACGGGGCGACCGTGGCTCATAGAGATAACGCAGTCTTATCTCTTTGCACTGTTCACAATTAAATACACGATTTAAATTTTCAAAACATTGTGTCACCAGCATTTTTGAACACAAGGCTTTACATTTACTCGGTAAGTGTGACTTCTGTGCATTACATAGCAACAGATACAGCAGTACTGCACACCCTGAATGCATGAAGGTGTGGCTGATTGAGTTAATATCTTTCTATTCTATTAATCCTTGGACTTTAGTCTTATCAACAGGTGCATGGATCATGCAGGTTGGAAAGCAGTGGAACGTGAAGCCTAACTTTCTGCTAAGTTGGTCATGGCTGACACTTTAAGCTAGTGACTGAATATAGCATATGGCTTAAATTACCCCGATTAGACCCCACTTGACAAAAAGGCATAAGCTGCTTAATTTTAAGTAGTTTCAAATTTCCCTTGATCCTAATACATGCTTTATGAAAAGAAAAAAAAGAGAAAGACTTCAATGTAGTTAAGCTTTCCTCTGACTTTAGAGCATAAACCCATTTCCTGATGGGAACCTACCATCTTGGATTCACACACATGTTCTCTCAGACATCTTGACTCCTAATATTCTACAAAGTTTGCATTACTGAAGTTGTGCTTTTCATTTGAAGTTTAACAGAGTGTATGTGTGAACATGTGAATGTCCACACTCGTGAAATGTACAAATTACCAGCTTATGCTTTCAGCGTGCTGAGAGGAAAAGGCAGGTGGCACTTTTCAACCTGTTACTTATAATTGAGAAAGAAGACTGAGTGCACTTCAGTAACACCGCAGCTAAAGAGTACTTTTTACTCGTCACGTGTTTTAGATTGTCCTGAATGCATTTTCACTTTATCGATTTTTGGATTTTAATTTTCTTTCTTCCTTCTTTTATCTCTTACTTGTATGCCTGCAATGATACCTGCGGTCAGTCAAAAGCTTTAAAGGAGCAGACATTTAAAACTCTTGCTTCAAAAGTAGATTGTGACTAATAATATCTCCATCAGAGCCGCCTTCACAAAGCAACTGCTCTGCAATTCTTTTAAAGAAATCATCCTGTTTTTATGGACAGTAAAAAAGGCAGAAGGCTCTTTAAGTATGAATTAATGTATCTTTGAGGAGAACTGTAGCAATGTGGAGGAAAAATATTCCTATCTCTGACTTCTGGAAGAGTTAAAATGGTTATTAGGAAGTGACACCTTATGGGACACTAATGATTATTATTTTTTTAAATCCTGAAACAACTCTCCTATGCATAAATCATAGGCCAATTGCTGTGATTACTATAGAAAAGGAGCTACTTTGTTAATTCATTTTCAATCCTGTACCTACTACTCAGATACTAATCAACATTAAAACTTACTATCAGATTAGATTCTCATTTTCAACAGTACTGATACTAACAGTGCTGTCTTGGCCCTCACACAGCATCCTGCACACAGATGGGCACATGGCACCTGCCAATACTTTTTTGAAAACTTGAAGACTCCCCCTTCAACGACATTAAAGTGTTCAATAGTTATTATAAATGGTAATCTAGTGGCTAGCACACACATTGACTGTTTAACTTTTAGCAGCTACCAAGTAGCCACATTAGCTGTCTGTTAGGTTATTATTAAGTTAGCAGGTGGTGGCTAAAGCTAGTAATAAAATTATGGTTAATGTTGGAATTTCTGCAGCAAGCATCAGTGCTGCTGGTCTTTGAAATGAATTTAACGTGTTATTTTCACAGGATCACACAATCAAAGCACTACCTCAGAGAACACAAAAATATTAAGTCACATGGCAGCAACTTAATGCATTTAGAGATGTAGACATGGCCACCACATCAGAATGGGGAAGAAAGGTGATTAAAGTGGTTTTGAATGTGGCACGGTTAGTCAGGTTGGTGTCAAAAACTGCTGATCTGCTGGGATTTTAAGACACAACCATCTCTCAGGTTTACAAAAAATGGTTGGAATAAACAAAATATCCAGTAATTCTCTCAGTGAAATAGCCTCAGTAATGCAAGAGGTCAAAGGAAAGTGCCACAACTGTTTCAAGCTAACAAGAACTCAAATAATCACTTGTTACAACCAAGACATGCAGAAAAGCAACAACTGCTTCAACTGACCCTCGCTTACCACAGTTGGACAATAGAAGATTAGAAAAACATTGCCTGGTCTCAGGCAACACTCAGTAGGGTCAGAATTAGACATCCACAACATGAAAGCACAGATCTATCCTGCCTTTATCAACGGTTCAGGTTGCTCTTGGCACATTTTCTTGGCCTCCATATTCACCAGATCTTAATCCAGTAGAGCACCTTTGGGATGTGATGAACAGGAGATTCTCATCAAGGATGTGCAGCCAACAAACTGAAGCAACTGTGTGATGGTGGAATGTCAACATGGACCTTGTTTAATCTATGTTATGAAGAACTAAGACAGTTCTGATCACTCCAACCCAGTTTTTCTAAGGTGTACCTAATAAAGTTTTCAGTGAGTGCAGATACAGAATTAGTTATGTAGAAAGTTTTACTGATAATAATTGAACCATAATAATTGAAACAAAATAAAAATAGACAGTTGCCCCTAGATGGTGCTGCGTCCGAGCTCTTTTACAGAAATTCTGGCTGGCTCTGTCAGTGTATTAACTAATGAGAAATCTAAAAATGATCCATACACCCAGTATGATTAGTGTGGCTACATATAAAAAAAAGTGAATAAACAATTATAATCTGACTCTAAATCCTTTTCTCCTGAAAGCTCAGTGCATTACCAGGCAACCAAAATCGCCTGAAGAAGGTGTGGGCAGCATTCAGACGAGGAAAGAGGCCAGACAGGCAGTCTGTTAATAGAAATGATTAAAGCCCTGTGATGATGCGGTAACTGAGAAAGGAGCAAGGGAGGGCAAGACAAAAGCAAAACAAAAAAGGAATCTCATCTTTTCTTAGCTTTGCAATCTGCAGGCTTTTGTGAAGAAGCAACCTCACACAAAAGGGTATATGCATGAAAACCTAGGAACTTTATATTATTTATCCTACGAGAGAAACAGAATCTAACACATAATTAGATCCATATACTTTGGACACTGGGTACTTTGGATAATACAAACAGGAGACACTTACTTAATGCTGCTATCCAACAATAGAAATACTAAATAGAACCAACATGTCTCAGTGAAGGTGCTCTGCACGGGGCAAAAAGCAAGGAGAAGAACTAAGAACTATGATGGATCTCTAC
Source organism: Copadichromis virginalis (assembly GCF_057382275.1). Classification (NCBI taxonomy): domain Eukaryota; kingdom Metazoa; phylum Chordata; class Actinopteri; order Cichliformes; family Cichlidae; genus Copadichromis; species Copadichromis virginalis. Next base: position 26,388,345 of record NC_140618.1, read on the forward strand.
ACAGTACGTGCAAATAAGGCCTTGCATATGTCACCACAGGTCATCTGCCTTAATGCAACAATAGAGTGTCATCACTCCAGCCACAGAGTACTCAAGATGAGGCAGACTATATGTGAATCAGGGATACAGTATGCTTCAGGAGAAAACTGGCTTTTATCGGATCCTTCACTTTAAAGAAAACACACAGAAATGTGTTTCAAAACAGAAGAGGCTTACGTCAGCCGTATACAACTCAAGACTTAGGAAATGACAGTAGGAAATGTTTCTTTTCTCTCACTGACCACTTTGCACTTGATTTCTTATTCTGTGCATTTATGTGTGAGTGATTTTTATGAGCAGTGGGGCCTGAATGTCTCTTTGGTGCAGAGGAGTCGGAGACAGATCTAAGATATTTTGGAAGAAGAACAATTGAAATATTTGTGGAGGTCAAAATCCACTGACATCCTTTTATTAGTCTGCTAACCTGCTATGCCATAAATGAGAAAGAGTAGAGCATGCAAGCCACAAACAGCCCCAGCGCACACACAGTCACTGTATAAGCACCTTTGATATAATGGATTCTAAGAGAGAGAGAAAAAAATTGACGCAAAAGCCTGATGTTTTGGTGAATCTGAAAATGTACAATCTACAGAACCACTTTAAAACAGTGCAGGACTAACATTAAAATGCACTGTAGAGCCCTCATTTTAAGTACTTTCAACCTGAGGCTCATTGTTTAGACTGCATGAAACAAAACTAGAAAACAAAGCTTGAACAGTATTTTTGGAGAGCCATCTCAGTGTAGCTGAATCGTTGCGTTACTGATTAAAGATTCCCCAGGACCATAACCAGAACAGCTTTTCCATTTTCACTACACATACATCCATAGTTCTACTAATGCAGACATGCTTTTTAGCAGTACGTAGTAGTAAACAGCATTTATGTTGCTGACAGGCGGTTTTTGAAGCTGCAAGCTGAAGTAGAGTGGTTGAGCACATTAACATGTCTCCGTATTTGTCTGCTTTCAACTTCAAACTCAGCACCGAGTAGAGCAGGGCGATATGGCCAAAAATATTTATCACGATATATATTTGAAAATTTGCGATAACGATATAACTGACGATATAATTGATGCGAGACAAAATACAACTCCACAACATTACTAGCGCAAAAAAGACAACCTATCATTTATTTTCACTTAAACAAGAAGCTGGTTTTTATGTACATTAAAGCTTTATAAAAATGTAACAGTGCAAATGCAAATTCCTTGCTGAAAGTTTAACCAAAAGGCATTTCCAGTAGAAATGGGCTGACATATACTGAGCATAACCATGTATAATATTCACTGAAGTTAAAAAGAGGTGCTTTGCAACATTAAACTGCAGTGTGCAGTACGTATTTTTCGGACCATAAGGTGCACAGGATTATAAGGCACATTAAGCGAAACAAAGCAGTCAGATAAATCAAACTTTATTAAACTCATTCTTCTTGCTTCCTCCACTTCTGTACCATTGATTCATTAATGTTGAATTCTCTGGCAGCTGCTCTATTCCCATGTTGTTGCAGTATATTAATGACTAACCTGGTATTGTGGATGGATTATCTCAGTTGTTCTCCTGACTGAAGATTGGTCCTTTTGCAGCATCCTGCCATGCGATTGCATGGCAGGAAGTGGAAAAGTGTTAGTGTTCGTCCTCCAGCTTCACTGTTTATGTTATGCTAACATAGCTGTGTCGCTAGCGATCACGTAGCACATAATTATATACCAGCTAGCCCAACTTCAGTAACCCTACAAACGTCACTGCTGTTTAGTTTCCTGTCTTCATTTATGTTGGAAGTGATAGCAGAGCTGTACGTTTGATTTTTTTCAGAAATCTCTCAGTCAGAACATGCAATATCATGCTTAGGTAACTAGCGAAACTAGCGAGCTAACTTCCGCTAGCTTCCTGCTAGCTTCTAACTCCGTTAAATGTAATGCATTTTGTTTTCATGGATGCCTGGAAGTTAAACTTCATAGTTACACCTGGTAAAGCAGCAATGCTGATCGTTTTATTAAAGATGAAAGAATTTAGACAGTTTTTAACTCTTAGTGATGCTGCAGTGTTCGTTTGACCAGAAGCATACGGAGTTTAGGACCCAGATTACTCCCAGATTTAAGAGCATCTTAGTCCGACAAATACGACAATAACGACGGCCGCTTGCATGTTCTGCAAAAAAATGTGCTTTGTCATGTATCTGACGGACAAACACCAAACCAGTTCCACATCACTGAAGTTGCACCATTTTTACAAACCAATTCTGGTTCATCTGTTTCACTCAACAATCGGCCATGTGCGTATGAAAACAAAGGCACTGCGCATGCGCGTTTTACTCATATTCTATCGCGATATTTCATTTTCCTATCGTTGCCTAACATTATACCGGTATTACCGTGAACGGTATAATATGGCCCAGCCCTAGCACCGAGTATCACTCAACAAGCCGCCCTAACTGCTCAAATCGGCTGCTGTCTATTATAAGTGTGTGTCTGTTTGCGGGTGTGACAGGCAAAAGAAGTTAAAACAAAAAGAGTTTGCAAGCAAAACCCAAAGACCAAGAACCAGACCGAGCAACAATCGGGGACCGATAGACGAATATTGACAGGCAGTTAAAGAGATACATGCAAACTGATAGAGTGAAGCAGCAGGGACTGAGTGCATCTCAATATCAGGGGGAGAAATGATTATAGGTCTAAAAAGAAGAGAATTGGCAAAAATGAGAAGACAGAAAGAAAGGATCCCTGAACTGAAGTACAGGACTGGCAGAGTGGGAAACAAGGGTTGTGTTACAGTCTAAAGACAGCACCATTTACAAAGGAAGAACATATCATTACTGCTACCTCTGCTCAACCTTGTTTTCATGCTCAAGTAAGCTCTTTGGCTAGTGTATATGAATGCAATGCAGCCTTTTAGTCTGAGTACATGCCCATCAAGTAGTTGTCAGACCCGATGAAAAGGAAGCCACTCACCAGCACGGCTTAGAGACAGGATCTGTGTGTCTGGATATAATATGTGAAGAGATTAGACGGTGCATGCATCTCCTAAGCTTATAGAATCATAAAGAAAGACAGAAGCACAGAAAGCAGTCCATATCTATATAGATGCAAATAAACTCAGCTTGAGGCCAGTGAAGTAAAGAGGTAGAGAAAACCTGCAGAGAGATCCAAGGACTGTGCTCTCCCTTGATCTCGCCATTGTACTTCTGCATCGTGGCCAAAGCCTTCTGGACACACAGCACAGTTGGGAGAAATAACAACACTACTGTTGAGTGTTTTATCTACAGATTATCAAAGCGCCAAAACAAGGAGGGAAAAAATTGAAATCTTTATGATGAGCGGAGTCCAAACAAACAAACCCAAAAAAAAAAAAAAAAAAAAAAAAAAAAAAAGAGTCACACATTTCTTTTCATCCTCCTATGTTTTCTCCTCCTCACACCTTCCTACACTCCCTCCTGCTGAGAATGGAGCAGTGGGTAAAATCTTCTTTAGAGCAGGAGGAAACACGCTGTGACAGTGCGACCTCACACACACAAGCCGTACATTGGCAGCGGCTAACTGCTTCTTCCTGTGAATTGCCTGTGGCAATATGAACAAAGGACATGCCTGAGTTTCCTCCGACCACTGAGTCTGTCCCTGCTTGGCTGTGACCTTTACAACACTATACAGACGCTGGCCACTCAAAGCACTTCTTCTGTACTTGTGTGTACCCATGTTTGCATGCACACCTGTGCAATACAGCCAATTTCTGTTCAAAGCAACACAGAGACTTAAAAATGTTTTTAATCCCAGTCACAGACATGACCTAAAACATAAGCCATCAAACCTGAAGATATGCCACAGAAGAAGATTAATGTTTGTATCAAACAGCGGTGCACATGAGATGACTGTGGCACAGATCAAACATGAAAATGATAAAATACAACGTATGTTTACAGAATCAACAAACATCCAATCCCCTGAGAGAGCAACAGAAGCAGAAAGCTAAGAGTAAAACTCAAAGTAAAACAAAGGAATGCATACGAATGTTCCACTTCTTTCTAGGTAACACTGTATAGGTAGCCCTTCTGATGCCAAGCTTTCATTGCTTATGATCATATATTATTAAAAAACAAACAGGACAATATCAAACTAAATAATACTAATCTAATGTCTTTTTATATTAGTGAAATATCATTTAAGATAAACAACAGACATGTATCACACATTATAATCACAATGTCACCTAACAAAATCAACAGGCAAAAGCCTAAGACAATAGCTGTGCAGTAGTCCTGTATTCATTTGCTTAGATAACGATGACTCGGTGAGGAATCAGTATGTGTCAGTATGTCGTTCTTATTTTTCTTTTCTCTCAGTGGGCATCCTCCTTCTGGCTAACAAGCCACAAAAACAACACTGCACATGTGCAAACATCTTATTGAGAGGTACTGCCGCTTGTTGTCACTCACTGAACGGAGAAGACCAGGAGAGAGGGGTTTCATGGATTCATGCATTTCTGTCTATAGGTGTTTCTGGTGTTTGTTTTTTGGAAAATAAAGTCACTAAAGGGGTATGAAAAATGATCTAGAGGGGAAAGTCTAAGTTAATCATGGCAAGAACCAATGCATGATAATAACTGCTGCGAGTGAGCGAGGGACATCGGGCAGGTAAGGTGAGATGGTAAATTCCACATTAGCAAGACAAAAGGTGAAAACATAAGCCCATATCACATTATCTAATGAGGTTGAGCGCTCCTATCATTTACTATCATCCAGATCATCACTATTATATCAAGTGCTTAATTGCCACAATCACATATCAGGCATTTTCTAAATAGATTCTTCAGTCTTCACATTTAAGCATGCTTAGATGCATGGACAGATTATGCCATCATTACCCTTTTCTTCTTTTACTTTAACTGCAGAAAAGAAAATATCAAAAAAGTTAATAGTTTGTATGCCCATTGCTTCCTCGTAGTAACTCTTATCTTAGATGACCAATTAAGACCAGTTGCCAAATCTCTGCTGTTAAACATCACTAGAAATATCTCAGCTAGGAAGTAGATGAAACTCAAACCATGCAACCATGGGAGAGCTAAAAACCTTGGGTTGACAGCAGGGGACCAAAATAACAGCAGCACTGTGATATCACCTCAGAGAAAGTGGAAGGTAGAGAGTGTTAAAATTATCAAGTAGCAGCTGACTCTTACATGCTGGTAAACAGGTGAAAAATGGCTTCTGTACTGTATAAAAAAAAAGTGCTTTTAGAGACTTAGAAAATATATCACAAGTGTCCAATAACAGTTTTATTATGTACAGTTGAGAAGTTTTTGCATCTTGGTGTTTAAGAATATTACCTCTGCTTGCTCGATCCACATGCTCTAGGTCGTCAAGAAACTTGACCACGTCTGGAAATTCGTCCTCACATACTTGTGCCAGGAAGTGAAGTAAGGTTGTCTTCTGATCTGCTGACTTGGTGTCCTTTAGCTGTAAAACATGGACACATAAAATATGCATTTATGTGGCTTTTTTAATAATAAGTAAATAATACAACAAATTTAATAATAAAATAAATTGAAAAATAAAACGTATACACAGGGCAAAAAAAATGCTCTAACAGGGGAAAAGTGACTCTGCATGTTGCTCAGAGTTTGTGTTATTGAAAATGTCACAGGTTAGGTCTAACCCTGTTAAGCACACACACTGTTCACTTGCTAAATAAATGTGTTTGCATGCTTGAATCTGATGAATCTGTCTTACTTTAAGTCAGAAATTATGTCATGTTTCTCTAACACACCATATATACCTGCCATATTAAAGGTTCCATAATTTAAAGGTTAGGATATTCATCATTTTTTAGAGTATAAAGCAGGTCTAAAACACTCACTTTATGGAGAAGTGCGCACAACCCATATTCAACATTTAAATCACCCTCAGTAATGTAAACAGCATGATTTATCCAGCACAAGCACAGTTAGAAATATATCTAAGTACATCCATCTATAACAACATAAAATTGAAAAAATACATTAAAAAAATAAATAAACAAGTGGTAAGACAACTGCATGCAATCATCTCTTCCTCTTGGATCTAATTCTGGTTCAAAAATGCAGTCAACGCCGGGGTTTTGTTAGCAGCCCTTAGAAGGCTACATCTATACGAGGTAGGATCAAAAAGTTTTTCCAAGTCTGCACATAAATACAAAAGCCTTAGCCAATTTAAATTTAAATTCTCTCTCTTTCAAGGTCATTTGATTCTGAAATGCAGCGCTGCCGGTGCTCCTGTTACATCTGAATTGCTCCTGGAAATCTTGTGCATGTCTAGACTGAAGATCATCACAGGTGACAAGAGTTGCGCACCTCACCGCAGCGCATTTAAAACACAATCATCACTCACTGCGCACCCCACTTTGTCCTGATGTCAGCTTACAGATGAAACACGTTCGTCTTAATAGTTAATACGTGTTAGGAAGTATGCGTGCCGCTATGCTGTGTGCTTTCACATTTTATTTAGACCAGGCAACGTATCCATGTTTAGGATTCAGAGTTGAGCGCACTGCTGCTTTGTAACACATTTTCAGTTTTGACACAACAGAAGCACACGCACTGCGAATACACAAATGCAGGTTGTTAGAAAGGGGCTTTCAGGGAGCGATCAAATCTTTGCAAGAGTGCCGAAAGGCGGTGCGCCCCTTCACAAGGGCCCGACCCTTAAAAGGTACATCAGACAAATTTAAACCAGATGCAATTTTTACTTTTGATGGGCAAAGTCAAAGAACGTTTTTGTTGAAACATATAATAACAGAAATTGGGTATGGTACGTAAACAACATCTTTTTGGCCTTAGTTTCACAGTATTCGTCGCTATGGCAGGAATCATGATACACATGCATTTTGAGCTGCAAAATGAAAACCACACTTTGTGGATACCCTAGTTAAAAGGGGTGAAAGATGTGTGTGTGAATGTGTGTGTGAATGGGTGAATGACTGGATATGTAAAGCGCTTTGGGGTCCTTAGGGACTAGAAAAGCGCTATATAAATACAGGCCATTTACCATTTATTAAATGCAAGACAGGTGCTTAATAAATTGCTCTTTTCTTAGTCAGTTGGGTAAGTGAGTGCATCACTAGTTGATGAAAACCTGCACACCTACCTACATGTGTACAGAGCTCACTTGCTATTCAGTAAGAAGGGTGAAAGCAGCATCAAAGGTGCGTCTCCATGTTGTTTAATGTGATGTAGGTGAGCAGCTAATTTGCAATAGAGCTACAAACTACTGTTAGAAGTGCACTTTTCCCTAGATTATTTTTTGTGATTAATGCTAACAGCAACAAAAAACAAGGTTCAGCACAGGGCTCGACGTACTCATGCTTGAAATCAGAAGTACTAATGTAGCTAAATATGCTGTCTGGTAATTGGAAAAAGAAGTCATTGTCCTTCATCTACTGTACTTACTCAAAGCAGTTCTGAGCTCTAGCTTAACAAATGCTGAGTGTTAACAGTGCCACACATGATTTTATGTCTCGTGATTACGTAGCAGATGTGTTCCTGCTCCCTGCACTTGGTGCCCATTTATTGCCAAAAGTAACAAATATTTTATATTTCCCTGATAAATTTCCATCATTGATTTTTTTCTCATTTCTTTGTTCTTCTTCCTTTTTTATTAAACAGGCTAATTCCAAGATGTCTATCAGCATCCCTGCCAAACATGCCTCCTGCAGAGTGTGTTGCAGTGCATCTCTCTAGGTGATCTATTGGTAGACAGCAGTGTACTCAGACCCGCTGGGTTTAATCATGTTTGTATTATCTCCTCTAATCAAACATTCTCATCTCTCTTTTCATTTCTGTTCCCCAGTCCCCCCCTTTTTTTTTAATAAAAGCTGCAAGTGCTCACTCACAAAAGGTCCCTCTTTGAATTTAGATGGATGGTAATCGTAGATGACAATGTAAACATTTTGCCTTTTACATTTGGGATGGATGCAATTTTCCTGTGCTGTGGAGTGTGCCGTGGAATTAAGTTGTCAAACTCTGGGTATGGCGCGAAGGAGATGTCTTCCTCTATATATCCTGCCCGTGACAACGTAAACCTTCCTTCAGACAACATACGCAGACAAAAGAAACTACTGTTTTAAATCCTTAACAGTCTCCTATTAACTGATATTACTGTTGTCCTAATGCATCTAATCCATCATGTTCGTACAAGTGTTTGCCTTTGTACTTGTATTTATATGAACATCAGCATCCAAGTCTAGGAGGGTAAAGAGGTGGCAGTGACAAATGACAGCAGTGCTCGTTACTGTGGAAACTGCAGTGGGTGTGCCAACAGCTGTAATGTAACCACTGGAGGAGACTTGCACCCCATTCTTCCCGTCACTATTACAAACTTCATGTTCTGTTTTCATGCCGCATAAAATCCTGAGTTACAGGTGTTGGATACGTCTCTGTCCAAGAAGCACTAGTATTGCCACGGCGAAGTTGTGTGAACTTTCAAAAGGGATAGTGGTTTGAGTTTCAGTTATCTTTTCTGGGCAGAAGAATGAGACTAAAGTACTCGGTGGGCTTAAATGCTTTGATAGAGGCCAGATGATAAGGAAAACTCTGATAGTGTTCAATCAAATGAAATGGTTTAAAATAAAATGTCTCATTACAGCAGCTGCTTTGGATCAGTTTACTGATAAGGCTCAGACAAGGTGACCAAAGAGAGAGACACCGCTACACGTAGTGTCTGGTACAGACACAGATATACATAAATCCCATAATGTATACCGATTCTTTCTTTAGTCTAATCACTGTTAACGCTCTTGGCTTGTACATTTGGCAGAAAAAAGCAATCCATATAGGAAATGACCATTTTAACTCAAGGTTTTTGAGGACATAAAATGAGAGCGCAATAATGAAAATAAGGAGAATCTATCAGGCTAGCTTCAACTAAAGGCCTAAAAAATCATTTAGTTGAGGTCAGTAAAAAATAAATTATATTTCTGTTACAGAACTCTGACTGCAAACACAGCTGTGTATCTCTTGAGAAAGTTTATTGAACTAGCATCACTCCTGTTGAACATTTGACACTGAAGGGATGACTGACTACAAACTGTGTGTGAACAGTTGAAATTAGGGTCAGCATTTCAACCCTTACCTTGCAAAGGGAGCTCAGGTCAAAGCCATATGATTGGGCGTTTCGAGAGCCCGCATTCATGTAATTCCCCAGTAGTAGCACCAGCTCCAATAAGCGGCCAAAGGAGCGGCTCTTCCTGACCTCATCACATGCGGCATTTACGGCCAGAATATCTGGTCGCAGATTATTTACGTGCTCCTCAAACTGAAGCCGGAAGAGGATGTGGCTGAGGCGAGGACGCAGCCGCTTCACACTGCTCATCTGGGGAGGCAACAAAGTCAAGGTGGAAACAAGAAAACAAGAAGGCATAGATGGAAAAGGGATAGTAGGGGGAAAAGGGATTCGGAGAAAAGAGAATGAGGAAGGAGATGAGAAAAGGATGGGAAATGATGTCAAGGAGAGCAAACCACATCAAAGAACAGTCAAACTTAAAATAACTACAATAACACATTTGACACACTCTCACATTCAGACGATCTAATTTAAAAGACATTTATGCAACCAGCATGTTGGAAAGTGTTGCTAGGCAGTAGTAATAGATGCTGGCAGTGATTTGATTTGGGACCCAGGTCTGGTAAGTTAATTGTGGAGTTAGTGTCCATATAGGGCAGGCAGTGGAGGGGTGGAATATACAATAGGCTGCCTTGGATTACCACTCTCACACAATTAGAGAAAATTGGAAAATATTGCATTGGGCCCAGGACCTGGCCGACACAGTGATTGTGTATGTGTGTGCGGCGGGAGGGAGGGGTGCAGGTTCCAATTGTCTGTTTCACACAACAGCTGGCTGTGCGGTTTGATGTCCTCCATCAAGGGTTTAATTATAGCTACTGTAATGTTATCAAATGACTATTTCAGTCAGTGTGTGCTGGTCTGTGTGCACTTTGTGTCCGTGTATTTGTCGCACATAAAAGGAGAGGGCGGGCAACAAAAAAAAGAGGAATAGAATTATATAACAGAATTAAGAAAAAGCAAGGTCCACACGAACAAAACATAATGCTGAAACGAACCCCAGAGATGGGATGAATTATGTGATAAAGATATTTAAACGAGAAAAAAATAATCAGAAAAAGAAGAAATGGAGCAAAACACACCGGATCATCTGCAAATTGAATGTGTGCAGCTGCTCCCACTGGCCTACACAGGGCACTGGGAGGTTATACTGACAAGTTGAGGAGATGGTTTCTCACACACACACACACAAAAGAGTGGACTTATGGAAAATCTAGCTCATTTACTGCCAAACACTATTTCCATGAGGTGATAGTGAGAAGGAAAAGACAGCTCTGTTGATATCCTTATCTGAAGTGTCAGAACATTAACATTGAATTTAAAGATTCTCCCTCTCCCTCTCCCCCCCTCTCTCTCTCTATAGTAAATATTTTGAAAACTTGCATGTAATAAATATTCCCATCAACTGTCAACAACAAATAAAATCAAAGATGAAAAAAGCATTAGTCCCGAGGATTTTAACTACAGCTCAGCCAGCAGAATGCACATACTAATAAACATTCCTCAGATTTCAGGAGTGATGCGGAATAATCATTAACTGCAAGTGATTTACAAAAAATTACAGGCATGCATATGGCTTCTGTTAAAGACATTAAAATATGCTTTCATTGACTGATATAGATGAGTTATGTGGAAATTTATATTTTGAGATTAAGCGCTTTAGTTCCTCAACTTACTGTCACAAAGAACAGTGAACTTATTCACATAGCTGCAGGAATACTCAGCAACTATGGTGGTGACCTTGTGTTAAGCTTTTACAACAGGCAAGACAGACCTGAAAACAAAATACTACTGTGCACAAGGCTGAGTTAAAGATCAATTGAAAGTGGTGTTGACTGAAAATAAAAAAGTGAATGTTTACACAATGGTAAATATTAAAAAAGTACATTAAAAAAATCCCTTTGAACCTGAGCTTTTGTGGGCCCACACGAGTAGCACAACCTCATTATATAAGCAGGCTCTCCTTTTTTCTCGTCTCCTCATTGAACAAGATACAAAAGATGAGTTATGTTTTTGTCCATAAGGTGGTCGCTAGGTAGAAAAATAAAAATACATAAGTGACACCTCTCATGCATAATTCTGACTAAACCTCCTTTAGTCTTTAAGAAAATGATGCTGACATAATGAGGCAGAAGTGCTGCTCTTTAATGTGCATAAATTAGTGCACCAGTCCACAGGTGTCCCATCTTTCCTCTTAAGGCTTTAAAAGATAGAATTTTAAAGAGCTCAGGATTATGATAATTACATGAAAGTGTTCTCTGTGTGTGTTTTCATTGAAATAAGACGCCGAGAAAGAATACAAGACAAGTTTACTTGACTAAAACATTCAAATATTACGTTTTATTACACCAAATATGCATTTTTTGGCTCTGATAAACTATTTAATTCTTAATACACTTGTGTTTAATAGCATCGTCAACGATAATAGGCACACTGTCTGAGGTCTTCCGGCAATAAATAAGGAAATATAAAGGAAAGGTCATTTTTGTGCTGTATATCTGCAGTTGGTGGGAAGTTGACAGATGTTTGTGTGTGTTGTACATTTGTGTGTACTCACCACAACCCCAAACTGCTCAGGCTCTGACAAATTAGAGTACTCATTTTTGTATGTGGCCAGCGCATTAAGCTGCTCCTGCTCCGGTAGGTGCTTTACAAGGTTCTACAAAGAAAAGGAAGAAAGGGAGTGAGAAGCGGGAAGGATATACAGAAATTTACAGACAGCTAACCTGCTGCTGTTCTGTTTGGCGTTGTCTCTGTTGGTGTGTTTCAGCCATGTGGTGAGCTTTGTTACTATGATAAAATATCTTATTACCAAGCAAAGACTATGTAGCTTTATACAGTAGATACAACTGAAATGAACCACACTGGTCCATTGAATTGTTGTTAAGATAGAAAAACAGAGATTGACACATACATGGAAGGACAGACAGATGGATTGGATGAACAGAGTAAGTCAGTGCCAAGTGTGAGGTATACAGATGGCATAAACACATTGAAGTTATAGCCAAAAAGCTGGTAAAGCACTTATAAACACAAACAAAAAAAAACAAAACAAAAAAAAATTCAGCTAAACATCAGCAAAGTGCTTATTTATTTTTTACTGACATACTGCCTGTGCTCACCAACTGTTTCCACACCTGCTGTACTGCAGGCTTTACAGATGCCCAACGCTTTAGCCTTGGGCTACATGCTGTTTTAAGATAGACAACTAATCAAGACAATAGACAAAGAGTTGAACCTGACCAGCTGAGTAGGAGAAGGGCAAAACTAAAAATATACTTCCAGCCTCAAGGTGAAAAGTTGAGCATTGACTAGTTTCAATATTTTTTTCTCTTTTATCTCACAGCTAGCTAGGTCCAGAGTTGGGTGGAACGAGAAAGTCATCCACTAAAGTAACGGAGGCTCTATGGCTTCATTAAACAGCATACCTGGATCATAGGTTCAGAGAGTTGCTCTTCATCGACCTCCACTATCATGCGTCGAATTTCCTGATAAGGGATGCGGAAGGAGCCTAGGAAGATGGCTACAGGTGGGAGGGGGGGAGAGATGTGGCAAATGGAGAAAAGATTGACAGCTGAGCTGTAATGTTGAGATATGAGACAGTTGGTCATAAAAGAACAGAAAAAACAACCAAACACACACAAAAAAGAACAATGCGAAATAAAACAGTACACACAAATCTTATGAAACAGGTTAGTCTGACCCACTCAGCCAGCGATGTCTTCATTTTTTCTTTCTGTCTTTAAAAAAAATGATTTTAATTTTAAATGTATTGGCTTAGCAACCATGATATTTTCAAGCAAGAGTTAGGACTAGCAAAGGTATGGTGCATGCCTCGTCAGGGCTAGTTATTAGTCTCACAAGCAGAAACACATTAAAAAAAATCATTTAAAATTATTGAGCATGTTTTAGGTTGAACACTTTGGAGTGTTCTGCATGTAAGTGTGTATGTGAAGTATGTTACAACATTACATTATGCATATACAGGAGAGCATGAACTTTTGAAAACAAGAATGTACCTTTTGTTTTGCACACTTTTTTGCTCTACTGGGTTAAATCATTTTTAAAGTTGTGGGGACAGAAATAATAACTTTTTATTTCAGGTTGAGCACCAACTTTGGCGTAACAATCAAGTTACAAAGACAAATGTTATGAACCAAGATATCCTCTCATATCACCATAGAATCCCAAAAACCTGAGCCCATCCATGAATTCATATCCCTCAGTGTGCTGTTTCTCAGACACCCTGTGCCTAGAGAGAGACCTCCCTACATGGTGTTGAAAACCACCTGGCAAGCCTGATGAAATGAAGATGGACAAAAAAAACCCCAAAAAGTATACACACAGACTCACCAGGAAATCTTTTTATAGTGGTGTGTTTGCTTAGTACTTTGCAACTCTTGGAAAGACAAGTTGCCCAGGCATGTTCTATCCCTGGCATAAGTATCACATAAAGGGATAGCAGCCTCACCAAAGATCTCCTGTGTGGACAACCAACAGGATTGCTATGCTACAAAGACGTGCGTTCACTTGACTTTAAAGCTACAAAGAGACAGAAACACCTGCAGCTTGAAATCCAGAAGGCCCTGCAGGGCTTTAAAAGACAACAGTTTGAGAAAATGGCCTAAAAAAGTCAGCTTAAAAGACTAGTCATCTCTTATTCCTGTGAACAGGACCAGAAGGACTTCAACTCCCGCATGGGACTTTACAGTCACAAGAGGCGCCTCTCGAGCACCACAGACGACAACCACGAGCACGTATCCAATTGTCCCACAGGACTTCAGGAGGCCAACTACTACACAGTACATAACTGAGAAGAATTAAAAAGAAACAGCATGTGCAAGGATTAAACTGAAGTTTAAACACACGTCCAATAAATGATGAATCTTTTTTTTTTTTTTTAAAAACCTGTATATATTAGGTTGAGGTTTTACTGACAAACTAGCCCTTCTCTTCTTAAAGCATACGTAAAATGTGACACGACTGTGATATAAGCTCCCGGCTGTAACTGGTAATGAGAAAATTTTAGTACAATTCATTAGGCAGAATAAATTTGCACTGTATCTCAGTATCTTAACAGTGATGGCATCAATCAAGTAACAGAAATAAAACAGAAATAAAACCCCTTCTCAGTCCTTCTCAAACCTCAATCAAAGCTTTTAGACTCTTTACCTCCTATGGTGGACCACATAAACCACCAACTCCCCCTTCCCCTCCCCCTTGCTCTCTAATTTCTGCTGCATGATTTATCACTGTTACTGGGCTGATTAGACTCATTTTCTTTTAATACGTGAAACAAAGGTCACAGCTCCATGTGATATAAGCCAATGAGGTGCTAAGATCTGAGAGTGCTTAAGAGATCAGCTGGATCCTCATTAATGCCGGGTGTTTTTTAAACCGTCATTTTCAGACCAAGCATGCGTGTGTGAATGCATGAGAGAGAGGAGGGAGGGAGGGAGGGAGGGAGGGAGGAAGGAAGGAAGAAAGAAAGAAAGAGAGAGAAGTTCTTTTTTCCTTCTTTCCTTAATGGATCTTTAACGTTGTTAATTAGGTCCGTGTGAAGAGATGAGTCATATGTGGCAAAGGCCAGGTTCACATGAACTGTCTGTGTGTATTAATTGCCATAGCAACATGCTAAGGTGTAAAGCATACCAAATTTCTCTATAAATGTATATAAATCTGCCCTTTTTTAGGAGTAGATAGAAAGGAAACAAATACTTACACAGATTCTGTGCAATCTTTGGATCGAGCACCTTCAGCTCTTTAATTCTCTTCTTTATGGATTTCTTATCCTCTGTATCCTCCTCTTCTTTTTTAGCTGATAAAGACAGAAATATTAAACTGCAGCCACCACACATAGGCAGAATTTAGACAAATGAAGCATGAATGAAACACACACACTTGGAAACAGCACAATTATAACATTTAGATATCAGTACAACATAAAGAAGAGAACAACAGCAAAAAGATTAACTAGGTGGTGGAGAAAGTTCAGATGCATTATATTTATTTATTTGCTGAGTTGAAATATTCCATTAAGTGTAAATATGTCAAATTTTTAACATGTCAGCTATTTCTAACAGGCTCACAAAATATTTCCGCAAGCCTTTGTTGTATATATTTACATATTTTTGCAAGCGAAGAATGACTCAATGATATGATGCCATGTGAGTAGAGAAGCATGGAGAAAGGGATTATGGGGAAGTTCTCTCATCACACCACTGAGAGATTAAGGTACGGGGCCCGTAAGCACAGAGTTGCACATTCGGCAGAGATGTTATAGGTGAAGGTAAATCTGCTTTAGGGTCACGTGGAGGCAGGTAGGTGGGATTGTGACAGAGCTGTTGGTAGATAGGAAAGCCAATGAGACGACACAGAGATGTATGCTTCCACATCTGTTCACACACATACACCCACATCTCTCTCACACTCACATTCACACACACTCTTGAGCCACGATCACAAAGAGGAGTTCATGGTTGGTTTTAATTATTTAAGAGACCAGATTAAGAGAACAAAATGTGCATCCCAGGAGTTTTCGGGGTAATTGTCTGGTGCTGTAATTATCGTGTATGTGGTGAGAGGGTAGGAGAGGGGAGGAAAGTAGAGGAGAAGAGGAGAGGAGGGGAACAGATCAGAGGAGCACACGGGTTAATCCACAGGAAAAGGTATTTCTGCTGTTCCACATGGACTCAGTCTTCTTTCAGGGATTCTGTATCTAATTAAAAAGTGAAGAGGTATGCTGTGAACCCCCGCATGAAGAGACTGGTATGATGTCCACAAACATGAACACCTACAGTATGGCGCACCACACACAAATACACAAACACGGCCACACACTGAGCAATCCTTGGACTTACGTGGTTCCTCTGCCAGTACATTCTCCTCACAGTCTTCGATGTGAGAGAGAGAGAGCAAAACGCAAAAGAGACACAAGGGAGGGGAGGGGTGGGGTGGGGCAGTGAAAAATGTGTACCATGGATAGAGGAGAGAGATGAAAATACATTTTTATAAGAATGCTTCCTGTCCACTGCAGCGTGAAACACAAAGAGAAAGGAAACCACAAATACGCTCTAAAATCTGACTTGGAAGAGTGGGTTTAACAGACAAATATTCACTAGATCAAATGAAAAATGATGTATGCTTTACTTTCATAGCTTCCCAACTCCTTTCCCCAAATCAGGTAGTCTTTAACCACAACTGCTAACATCACATTTGTGTTTCTAGCCTCATCAATAATGGTAGTATAACACCTTTTGGATAGTTGAATGGACAAACGAGCAATGTGAATGTGTGTGTTTGTGCAGCTTTTGTGTGACATTTAGAAACTCTGTATTATAGTATGCATGTCCTTTTTGTTATTGATATTGCAGCTCTAAACATGGCTGAAATGTTTCCAAAGAAGACAAGCAAATTTGTATGAAGATGGGAATAAATTTCCACTTTTTTCTGCATTCAACATTTTACAGAAGCTAAATGGATCTGTGCATTTATCTCCCATTAGAATAATAATTCATGTTAACTCAACAGTTTACTTACAACAAAGTTTTAAAGCACACATACAGTCAGAAAGAACACACACCCTATGCCATTTCAATGGTTTGACATATCAGGACATAACAAAAAAATGGTAGGTAACAACATCACATGACATATGTCAGTGTGTCATTATTCACTGAGGAAAAACTAATTCAAAATGCACCCCATGATTCAGTAGCTTTTAGAACCACCTTTAGTGGCAATAACTTGAAGCAATTGATTTCTGTATGATTTCATTAGTCTGTCACAACCTTGTGGAGGAATTTTAGCTCACTCTTCTTTATAATGTTTATAATGCTTCAGTTCATTCATTTATGCACAGCTCTCTGAAGGTCCCGCCACAGTATTTCATTCAGGCTGAGGTCTACACTTTGACTGGGCCATTACAGCACTTTGATTTCACTCTTTTTCAGCAGCAAATCTTTTTGTAGGAGTTTTGCTGCTGCGTTTGGTATCATTGTGCTGTTGCATGACCCAGTTTCAGCCAAGCTTTAGTTGTCCGACAGACTGGCTCACATTTTACTCGAGAATACTTTGATATACAGAGGAGTTCAGGGTTGTATCAATGACTGCAAGGTGCCCAGGTTCTACGGATGAAAAACAAGCCCAAATCAATAGCCCTTCACCACTGTGCTTGACAGCTGGTGTGAGGTTTCGGTGCGGATGCGTTTGCTTTTTGCCAAATATGATATGTATTATAGCCAAACGTCTCCACTTTGGTCTCATCTGTTCAAATGACATTGTTCCAGAAGTCTTGTGGTTTGTTTAGATCCAACTTTGTAAACTTAAGCCATGCTGCTATGTTCTATTTAGAGAGAAAAGGCTAGCTCATCTGACCTTGTAGTGGATTTGCTGGGAAGTCCATCTCTGGCAAGATTGCCATCTGTCCTGAATGTTCTCCACATGCAAATGATATTTCTCTACAGCATGCTGGATTTCAAATGATTTGGAAATTAACTTATAACCCTTCCCAGATTGTTGGGGAGCATCAGTTGCTTCACTAATACCATTAGTGACAACTTTGCTCTTTGGCATCGAGTAAACACAAACCTGAATGCTCCAGACCAGCCAACTGTCAAAACCTCTGTTTTTATAGAGACATTCACACTTACTCAATTAATCAAGTGCATTTGATTAGCAGCACCTGGCTGCTGATTACCTTTTTAAGGGTAAGTAAGGGTTTTGTCTTAATTCTTCTTAAATAAATAATGACAAAATGTACAGCGTCATGTTTTGTAATTCACCAGATAATTTTTTTTAATCCTGAATATTGAGATGTACTAAGAGGAAAGCCCTAACTCGCCTCTAGCTTACTACATTAAGATGTTGTATTGATCTATTCGTCATGCAGTTCGACAAAATCGTATTTATTACGAAGTACACAGAGACTCTCAAACACATAACAACAGAGTATCAACAACCTCGTTTCAGCACACAAACACACTTGGCTATGTCACAATCTATGAAGCGTCCTCACATAAGGGCTAGAGACATCTCTATTGTATAAGAGATAGTGAGATAGAAAGATAGAAATTACATTACTCCAACGTACGCACGCACACAGTACACGCACGCACACGCACGCACGCACACAGCTACCTCAGGTGTTATCGGTTAAATCAGCTAATTGGATTGCCCCCTTCCAGCATCACCCTCTTATCCTCTTTGGCCTTAAAACAGCTCTTCTTCAGGGAAGCCTGCTCATTATACATCAGCCAATTAAAATATCCTGCAGGAGGGTCAGAGGTCAGTGGTTAATCAATCAGAGGGAGTGGCAACAGTTGTAGTTATCAGATTACGCTATCACCCAGGAAGTAGGAAAGATAAGGATGCACTTGTGAGAGAAAACCAGTGGGGAGTCTGCATCCCATTACACATCTAGCGAAAGCAGAACAGGAGCACAGCGTAGGTATGATGCGACTAGAGTAGATATTTTAAGACCTAATGACGAGTGGATTAATAAGTGTAAAAAGATGACACATCACAGGAATAAAAAGCTGCACCTGTTCAGAGAGGGAGAGAGATGGAATCAGAGCATGACAGGAAGAGGCAAGTTACAAACCCAGCCATCGACTAAAACCACTGTTAAGATCAGGAGCTGAGATCAGATAACGCAGAAAACGGAAAGCAGGAGTCAATCACAAGACAGCAGAGAGCAGTGCATTAGGAACAGACACCAGCAATGAGAAAATGGCTCTGTTCTGCCACAGCAAACGTCACATAGTGTGAGAAGTCTCTTCATGAAGGCTTGTGATAAATGTCAATGTGATGGCGGGACGGTGGACAAAGGAGGAGGACAGATAAGTATGAAAAACAAAACAAAGATGAATGGCCGTCTCAATTTCTTTGCCTCCAGTGTAGGATCCTTAGGGGAAAAGGGATTCTGAATTATTCCAAAAGTGACAATGAACCTGAATTTGTGTTTTTGTAAAAACAAAAAACAAAAAAAAACCATAAATGGGTACACAATAAAAAGAAGAAGTTGTGTTATTCTCTGAAGAAAAGCACAGTAATGTTCAGTTGCAGGGTCAGATGAGGATCCAAAGCCAGAATTCTGAAAGAGTTTTGCTCTGCTCACCTTGCTTGTAATAATTCTACTGAGTACTTCTTATCCAATCTCTGGCACAGTTTAATAAAAAGTTTGATAAAAAAATATGACAATGTGTGACACTGCACACACATGCACACCCACGTGCACCCCTGCGTGCACACACACACACACATCCCCAACCACAGCAGTGCTTCCCACAAGGCAGTACCAGTGAATTGTGCCATCAAAGCACTAAAGGGAGTGGTGGAAGAAATAAAACTGCTGTGAAAGAGCATGACTGACATGACAGGCAGGCCTCAGAGACAAGCAAGTAACACCTTATATCCCCCACCCCACCTCTCTCTCAGACACACACACACAGCCTACTTTCTTCCCTTGCCCCAGCCTTTTACACTCGGATCACCACTTTATTTTATCAGGTTGGATTTCTAATCAGAGAAAGAAAAAAAAAAACACCTTACTGGAAAACATGCGAGTGCACGTCATTTCATCTTGTGTTTGTCTATGTCGCTTCCTATGTGCCTTTATTATTTATGGAATGATATAGTGGCACAATCGCCTCCTCCGAGGAAGCAGATAAGCGCACAGCGAGGGGAAAGTTGAGAGGGCCACAGACTTGAAAGGCTAATTAAATCAGTGTGTTGTTTCCAATAGCCAATCAAGGCAGTCATGCAGGTAAAGTTTAAATCACTGCTATTAAAGGGGTTTCTGTGGCAGGGATAATTCAAGGGGCCTTGAAATTCAATGTGCAGACACCACACACACACACACAGACACACAAAACTGCCTGAAGCAAAATCCACTGTGAGACATCTGATGCACAGGAGGGGGGCTGTCTGCAGCAAGTGAACAAATCCACCATTCCGACACATCTGTCAACTCTACAGTCAACAGAAGGAAAGGAGAACAGTCAAACCAGCTGCACAGTTTGACTGTTGACTCACTATATGCTTCGGATCCAGATATGTCCTGAACTTCAGTCAGCCTGACAGAGAGCATGAGAGACATAAGACACATGTCCAGTAGTTACTTGGACTATGCATACCCTGCCCTCACCTTTCCCTCTCCGCCTCATCGATGCATACACTCCTCCATCCTGAACAGCAAAGCGATGACAGCTCGACTAGTCTGTTTGCACATGGACTAACCTCTCCACCAGAGTTTTGTGAGCGCCAGTGAGTGTGAGACAGAGAGGGAGATCAGAGTAATGAAGTGAGGGGCTCTATTTTGAGTGAGCTAATCAAAGCGAACCATCCAGGGCCACCTCTCTCTGTGATCCAGACTAGATGACCCAGGGCCATAATTAGTCTGAGACTTTCATTCTGATAGCAGCAAATTAACAGACTTCATTAGGCTGTTCTCTCCTCCTCTATCCCTGCTATACCAAGATCACTTCAAGTGTCCCTGTATGAGCACCAGCATCTACAACATACTGGCCAATTGCTCTTCACAAAGAAAGGAACACACCCCGCAGAGAGAACGTGCAAGTATACACATTTGGAAATCAAAAGTTACTGACAATACATGAAAAGGTTTATAATTGATTAGAAGCCTCTGTTAATCAGTGTGTACCGGCCTGTGGGGATGAATGTAACAGGATGGTCTATTTCTCAGTGGAGTAGTGCCCTCTAAAGGCCTCATGAAGACCTACCAGTGCCCTCTTAATACATCTGTGTGTTCGTGTGCATACACAAGCGCACACACACACACACACACACACACACACACAAATGAGTATTTTCTGACTGCTCTGTCATATCAGGTATGAAGCATTATCATCTCCATTTCATTTCACTGTCACAGCCTCAGTATGATCTGCACAGTTGTTAAGCCCACCCTAACATTTCCCAAGTCATTCAATGGATTGATGACGGCCTAAATCATTCACCTCTGAAGTCATTTGCAATTTTTTCCGTTTTTCTCCCACTACCTTCCCTACTTCCAGCGCTGTATCCTTCCCCTCCCTCCTCCATACACAAACCTACACGTGTGGATGAAAAATCGCAGCAGAAAAATAAAGTCGCGAAAGCAAATATGTTTTTAACGAGCCGGCCCATTACTTTGATGATATGAGAACATAAAAACACAAATTGGGACTAAATTGAAGTGCTGATGCTTGAGAAACAGAGACAGGAAAAAAACCACAACTCAACAACAACAATGGAGGAGGAAAAGAACAGAAAATAGAAAAAGATTAAGCACACACACACACACACATAAAAAAAAAATGCAAAGGGTGGGGGTACGTGTTTGTAAAAACGTGACATTTTCAAACATTTCAGGACACTGTCACAGGTCCAGGTAATTGGTGTGTGGCTCCAGCACACACTGTAGCACATTAGACATTTCGTAATCTGACCAGAATATGGCTGCGTGGCGGGTTCAAAATATATATGAAAATAACAGGCTGGATGTAAAATAAGGGTGTGAGAGGGTGGGTGGGAGACAGCCATGTGTACGGTGTGTGATCGGACGTTCCCTTTCAACAATAATGAAAAGAGCCTTTAATGATTATGCATTTGATGAGATCTCTCATACTGGCACAAATTTTCTACAGCCACACGGAAAGTCATTATAGAGCTAATGGTATTCTTCAAAATGTCAAAGCAAAACCATAAAGAGAGCGAGAGAGAAGGAGAAAAGAAGCACAATCGAGACAGAGACACACAGGAGAGAAAGTCCATTTGATGAGAACAGGTATATATCAGCAGCAATGCTGACTGCTAGGCAGCTAGACATGGACATGCTGCTGATATCCTCATATAGTCAGTGCGGTTCAAAACAAGCTATATTTAAAACATTTGATGTGATTTTAGAAGCTAATTCCTGCCCTCAGTGAACAAAGCTGCACTCCGTGCACCTCTGGAGGTAACACATATTTTTATTTTTATCCAGCTAAGTGAGATTAATATGGTAATTAGGCAACTTAAGAATACATAAGCATAAATGAGAATATAATGCTAAGTTCTCAAAAAAATATTTAGGCATATGATTTTCAACAGGACAGCCTACTGTAATGCTTTTATCCCCACCTTCTCTAGTCCTCAATCGTCTCCTAATTCTGTGATGGTGTCCACCAACCTCCTCAGCTTCTTTTCTTTTCTTGTAATTCAAAAGCCTTTCAAGTTCTCCACGCAGCAGACCACAAAAGCTCTCGCTTTTGTTTTAGGAAATACACCCACCTTGCATTTGAGAAACCCATTAACCATCATATACATATGTTAAATGGCTCCAATTTACAGATACTCTGAGGGTTAATGCAGTGAAGGCTGACAGGGGAGAGGCATGGATATGAATGAACACAGCTGTTTAATGTGTCACATCAGCCTGAGTATGACAAGTGATGAAAAGCTGTTAGCGCTGACCGGTCTTTACCACCATATGAGAGCCTTTTCTTTACTGTATGTGCTGCTTAACCGCCAAACCAAGCATACGAGTTAATTCCCTCCTACATACCAGCCCAATTTCTGCTCCCCAAATATACTTGTGCAGAATGACAGGACCAATGCAAATATACTTCCTTACCAGACCATTATATTCATATGGAAATTAGCTGTCTAATTATCTGTCATAGCATGCCAGCAGTAGGAAAAGAGACCGTCTTTCCTCAACTTTCTCTTTAACAGGCTACATTGATCTAGTGAGCCTGACACTGACTCAAACCAAAGCCTTTACACTGCAGTAAATAACATTTTAAAAAAGGATAGGCGTGAAGCATCTTGTCCAAGCATAACCATGCTATGACTTCAAATTATTTATTCACTAAGTATTCGTGCATCATCACGCTAAAACATATCCCAAGCTGCATATGTTTACAAGCTTAATCTATGATTCCTATTAATTATCTGCTTTGCCAGACATTCACTATTCATATTGTACAGTATTCTTAAAAAAAGGAGGGAAACAACCAAAAACTTAGGAAGGCAACAACAAATACAGCATCACCACTGGTAATCAGATTAAACCAAATTAAATACTATGTTTGCACTGATCAAATTAACACAACATCTCCACGCAAGCATTATATGGATTTATTGAATAACTTTTTCGGTATATTTAAGACAATCATAGAACCACTTTTCAAAGCTAACGTGTAAATTACCATACAGTCTATGTGCTGTGACGGTTTTGAATTATTCCTTAAGTATATCTCTTCCAAAGGTATAGTAGTACACAGCATGCTGCTAATACCGCAGCATGTTATCTGTGGTGTTGTTTTCTCCCAACTCTTCTGTAATAACTACATTTTAAAGTTTAAGCATTTTGTTGCATAACACAGAACAGCCCACGGCCATTTTGAACCTTTTTTTACCAGCCGATGTGAGCTGAATCCTGTATTGGTCAGGCTCCAATAGTAAATAAAATAATAATAATTAAAAAAAGCTATTAACTTCCTTATGTTTCTCAATTTTTAGCAGTTTCTTTCCCCAACACCCTTTCCATTTCTCTTTCTTTTTGTCTACCGTCTTGCAGCGTTTCAGTAGAGGTAGGTTATTAGTGGATGCTTGTATTCCAGGAAGAAATGGCAAACTGATTTTGTGATCTTTGAGGGTTTCGTCTAATTGGATGTTATTTATTAGTTGAAAAGAAGGCTCAGGAAAGGGCAGCTCTCTTCATGTTGTTGCTCATTTTTGTTCCAAGCACTATAGCGACGAAAACTGTCTCTCTGCCCTCTCCTTGATGAAAAGAAATAGAAAGAAAACATGCTGCAGACGTCAATTAAGATGTTACTCTTTAGAACACGAACTGCAATTATGTATATTCATATAACATGCCAGTCTGACAAGTTCACATATGGGGAAAAAAGAAAAAGAAATTGTTCCCCCCCCCCATATGTGAACATGGTAACAATTAAAATTTTATCTTCAAAATCTCAAAGGGAATTCTAAAATTCTGAATCAAGATGTAATTATAGAATATACTAGAATTAGAATGACACATATGTGGACGATTACAAAGTTAGTCCTTTATACCATTACAGTGACTTTTAAATCAAACAATCAAGTGTTCAAAGTGCAGACTGTGATTGCCTCTACCGGGCCTTAAATGCAGCGACCTCCAGGTGCTGCTTGTTTGTGGGTCTCTGTCTTCAATTTTGTCTTCACTAACTGAAAAGCATGCTCTGCTGAGTTGAGATCAGGTGACTGACTCAGGCAATGAGGATCTTTCTCATTTCTTTGCCTTGAGAAACTCTTGGGTTGTTTTTGCATTAGCCTTTAGCTCATTATCCTTTGCAATGTGAAGCACTGTCCAATCAGTTTTGGAGCATGTGCAGCAATCCAAGCATTAGTACAGCCCCGTAGTGCACTTCAGAACTTATCTTGTTATTTCTATCAGCAATCATATCATCAATAAACACTAGTGGTCCGGCTTCCACCATGTTTTTGTTTTTTTTTAAAGATGTTTCTGGCGACGTCTGATCTGGCGTTCTTGTTCCTGAGTATAGCCCATGGTTTGACAAACTCACCATTTCTATTCATGACCACTCCTAAACATTTTCCTTTTTCATTTTGCTCATTTTGTTTTTTCAGCTATGCGATGGCCTCCTTCACTTGCACCAGCATCTCTTTAATGAACAACTAACAAGTGCAACTTAACACTCCAGAACTTTTATCTGTTTAATTTGTCGTTTATCACCAAGGGAATAGACCTCACCTGACCATGAAACTGTTTATAAATCAGTTGTACAATTACATTTGAGCACACTCAAACACTCAAAAGTGTTTAGAATTCCTTAACTCCTTCAATTAAAGCACAAAGTCTGCATTTCAGCTTTAATTGCATCATGGCTGTGTGGGGGAAAAAGAAAAGAAAAAAAACACCAATAAAAAAAAAAAAAACACTGGTGCTGAATAGTGGCAAATTACAAAAAAATGCCCAACAAATGTCCAACAAATTATGGACCTAACAATATGGCTGATCCAACCATGTAGGCTTAGCTTTTATTATTAATATATTCCTTTATTGAAATAAAATATATTAGTGTTTCCTAAGCCTGGCTTAGTTTATGATGTAAAAAAACCAGCACCACTAATTTAGTCATTCCCAGTTTACTTCTCAAAGAAATAATCGTTCATTTTATGAAAACAAACATTTAACCAAATCCAACTGAATACCAAAAAGGCAGGTCTCTACAGGTTTGTTTTAACTAGTGCCCATTATGTTTAAAAAATTACCATCACTGCTGGCTGATCCAGAAGCTACAACAACAAACAGATGAGACATGAGTAGTGCAGTAAAAAGAGGACATGTTCCTCATAGTACTTAATTCCCCACCTGCCAGCGACTGGAATATGTTCTGTGATTTTCACCTTGTCTTCTCACTAACACCCAAAGGAAAGCCATGTTATACATGTTTTATCTCTATCTATTGACACTGATACTCTCAAAGAGCTTCTCCAGAGGCTATCCGTGAAATCACAGAAATTGCCAACACTTTTGAGAGCTGTCAGCTCGTTCTCTGCTTGCCCACTCAGTACATTTGCTTGTTTGTTTCTCCGCTTTTTCTTCTTGTCTGTCCAAGTAAGTAAAAGGCACAGTACAAAGAAGCCTTTTTTACTCTGAGTTCATCAAATGTTAAAAACATAAATAAATAAATCTTAGTCCTTTGATATTACAACTATTTATGTCAATACAACCACCCCAAAGGGGAATGCACTGCGCAAGCATTCGATATATCAAAAATTGGAGGGAGATTTGAAGTTATAGTGTTTGCTTATAAAACTAAATCATCTACTTTTCTAAACTATTTCTCTCTTTACTGCTGATGGCAAGTTAAAACTAAATTCACTGTAAAATTAAAAGACTCCATTTAGACTGACGCAATTTCTAAAATTACACAAGTTCCTTGGATAATAATGCACCGATCAATCACAGAGTTATAACACTGGCTGGAGGTCTACACTCTTGAAGGATGATGTTACAACTTAACTTTACAAGGTCGCATAATAAATCCAAGTCTGTGGTTGCTTTGGCAACACATGTAACACGGTCCACAGACAGAGTTTTATAGGCGTTAGAAGAGGCTCTTCATGTTAAACCAACAGGCTAACAAGTATTTTGAGCAACACAAAATACTTCAGATTAGCTACTACCTACCTGCAAAGACTTATCTTTAACACTGGTGAGTACGAAGAGTAAAAATACGAACAAACTACAGTCTTCAAATCTGCATCATAATAATGATTAACTGCTTTTACTTTTAGTAAAATGTACAAGACAATCCCAACTTCAAATGTTTGTCAGATTTAACTAGATATAAAACCTTTTAAATTTCAATAGCTTTTATAAAAAAAAGTAAATAATAAAAAAAATTAAATAGAAAAAAATGTAGGGGAGAAATACTGCTCAGAAAGGTCAGGTCAGCATCATGCACCTTTATACAATTATACAGGTGCAAGTAGTAATGGGGGTTGTGCTTCTTTAACAGATCAATTGAAATCCCTCAGTGCATGACTAACATGCAGGTTACAATTTCACAAACTCCCACAGTAACATATCTGAAATTAGTTTGGGACCAACTAAAACTGATGCTGCAAGATAAGAAAAGCAAGTAATAATTAAAAAAAATAAATAAAAAAAAATAAAAAATCTACTAACCTTTTGTTTCTGTTGTAGAGCAAACATCAAGGCAGATCATGCAGCCAAGCAGAAGTTGCAAAAGAAAACAAGAGAAAAAAAGAAAAGAGAAAGTAAAGAAGCAGAGACAAAGCAAACAGAAAAAAAGAAGAAGACAGTGTTATTTGAAGTAAGCATTACTTTAGACTTTTTGATGTCAGTAAAGAAATAACAAAGCACTACACTGAATGAAAAGTGATGCTGGAGACTATAGAAAGAGTTCATGTACTATATGCACTGCCAAGAAATATGTATAATTGTTATGACAGTTTAGGTTCAATTTTGATTTCTTTCCAATAAAATCAAACAAAAAGCAGATGCATCACACAATTTTGAGATCTCTCTGTTCATTGAAATAGACGTAATGTTCTAACATTCAACACTTATTTGAAGCAACAATGACACCGATGGCTGATGATGACTGTGTCATAATCACATCAGACATTACATGTCAGAGGCTTGTTTCTCTCATTTGAATAGATCACATTACACAGACTGATTGCTCTCATCACATGCATCGGCATATTGTTTGCCAGATTTTAAACCTGCATAACTGTTTTGGCCACATTCACAGCAGCGACTGAAGCTAAAGTGCAAATTTCACATCTAATGTCTAGATAAGAATCTGAAATGTTCCAGTTAAACATTCTGCAATGTATTTTCCGTTGTGCTTGTGTTTGCACAAAAAAATGTAAAACAATATTCTCATCTACTTCCAATCTTTTGACATGGATGTGCAATTTTGTCACATTATTCCGCCCAAGTTCACAGGGATTTTTCAGCAAAAACAGTTCCACAAAACAAAAACAAAAACTGTGGTTACATATGTGTGCAGTTATGAAAATAAATGCACTATTTTCCAGTTGTTTTGATGTTATTCATTGCACAGGTCACCACACAATCTGTGACAATGACTTATAACAGAGCTAAAGCCTACACCACTTGTAATTCTCTGACTTTTGGAGTTTGTTGGTGAAGCTTAAGACCTCCATTCTTCCCTTATGGCTTCTTACTTCAGGAACTGATACAGTAACCACAAAGGCAGCAATTATGGCCCTCAGTTGTCAAGGGAGCAGATTAAACCTTTGAGTTCAGAAGCTGACATTGTAACAACAATAACTTTGTTTAATTTACTATTTGTGATTATTCAACATAAGATAAGTCTCAGTTATAGATATAATAATTAACTTTGGCTAACACCATAATAAATAGCAAATGCAATTAAAAATCAAAAAGGAAATAAAGGAAGAGAGAGATATAATAAAGGTCATCACTGGGACTCAAATTGTGGATGCTGCTGTTCATGGTTACTATCTTAACCTCACAAATGAGAGGATAAATTTGAGTGAACTACAGAGTTAAGAGTCATGGCTGTTGTACACCTGATTTGATTTTGTTTTAAATACATTTTAAAAGCTAGACCTAAACCATAGTAAAGGTAACTCGTATTTTCAGCTTGCAAATACAGTCTGTGATGATTAAGTTGACTGTGTATCATTTATCATGGTTGAGTTATTCTTACCCGTTAAAATCATGACAACATTCATTAAGTCTTTGGGGCTCTCAAATGACAAGACAGCTGACCTACAGTGGCTTGCAAAAGTATTCGGCCCCCTTGAACTTTTCCACATGCTGACAGATTACAGCAACAAACATGAATCAATTTTATTGGAATTCCACATGAAAGACCAATACAAAGTGGTGTACACGTGAGAAGTGGAACGAAAATCATACGTGATTCCAAACATTTTTTACAAATAAATAACTGAAGAGTGGGGTGTGCGTAATTATTCAGCCCCCTGAGTCAATACTTTGTAGAACCACCTTTTGCTGCAAGCTCTGAAAACTGCTATTCACAAACGCTGTCCATCTAATCTGACTGAGCTGGAGCTGTTTTGCAAAGAAGAATGGGCAAGGATTTCAGTCTCTAGATGTGCAAAGCTGGTAGAGACATACCCTAAAAGACTAGCAGCTATAATTGCAGCAAAAGGTGGTTCTGCAAAGTATTGACTCGGGGCTGAATAATTACGCACACCCCACTCTTCAGTTATTTATTTGTAAAAAATGTTTGGAATCATGTATGATTTTCATTCCACTTCTCACGTGTACACCACTTTGTATTGGTCTTTCACCTGGAATTCCAATAAAATTGATTCATGTTTGTGGCTGTAATGTGACAAAATGTGGAAAAGTTCAAGGGAGCCGAATACTTTTGCAAGCCACTGTATGTAAGCACACAGATTCAGGTGCTTGTCTTACACTGTAAAAGTAGACGAGGAATATTAACAATAACAAACAAGAATCATTTTTTAATGTGTTTATTAAAGACTTGTTCCAGACATTGCTGTAATTTGCCCAAGACTGATAAGAAAATGTAGCAAACAACAACAACAGTTTTACACTAAACAGTTATTTATGTTAAAGTTTACAATTCCTATTATCTATGTTTATGGGAAAATTGTCCCTCAGATAATGGGAGATTTAATCTATATGAAATAAACTAATATAACCTTTTAGCTATATGCAATGGGAAAATGATAACATCTTAGGAAGAATGTGGGGAGAAATGGGAGTCCGTGCCTGGAGTTGTAATGGCATGAACTGACCAGGGACTAACAGGAATAGCAGATAAAACATTGGGAAGATTAAGTGAAGCAAAAAAAAAAAAAAGAAAGAAACCCCCAGCCATGGTTCTGCATGTGTGCACAGACAGGGGCGGGCTTGGACGAGGTTAATTATTTAATAGCCAGTAAATGTTATCGTAAACATATATATTAGGGATAATTGAGTAACCATAAGCAGCGTTAAATCTTATTAAAGTCAACATCTATTGCCTTGGTAAGTAGCTTTAAAAGATTGTCTCAAAGGTCCTCAGACAATTACTGTATGGGTGGCTTTATTAGACCTACTGCTTCTCTACTGGGAACTGTCACTCTTCAAAGAAATGCAATTTTGCAAACTGCTTGCTCCTAAGTGGTTCACCTTAAAAGGTTAGCATGAGAAATGGTGAGATTTTTGACATTCAATGCAATGCACAGAGCTACACTCAGCACCACCCATTTTTGATGCTTTGAAAAGTTGATCTTAAGTTGGGGAGTTTTTGCTGTTTTTTTTTATTTATTTTTTTATTGGGAACGCAAGCAGTGGGGGAATGGTCTAAAGGGAGCTTACAAGAAAAGCTGTCTACTTGCATGCACTACCACTGGCTGAACTGCAGTGGTGCTGTAAGAGAAAGAAAGTGGGGGAGAAGTAGAAATTATAATTAATTAATTATAAGTATAGCCGAGCTGAAGTTGACTTCCCTGTCCAAAGTAATGTTTACAGTTTACAAATTAGGTTTTGTTTAGACAGTTATGTTAAAACACGACAATAACTTTTTATACTTGTGTTTGAGGTTTGAATTGCTGCAGTGTTAAACCTCATCCTACCAAATAGGGTCTGCACAGACCCCAGAGATATAAGTTGTCGTCATATCTGACAGGATATTTAATGCAGGTAGGGTAGTTAATGATTGTTTGCCATGGATCCTGGACTGAAGTATCAGAGTAGCAACAGGAATAAGGTTAATCTGTCATTTTAAAGGACAAAGACCTAGGGCTGGGCGATATATCGAGTTTTTTAAAAAATATCGATATATTTTCATACGAGATATAAGATGTGACAATATCGTTTATATCGATATAGTCTATGTTACGTTATAATTATACTTGTGGAGCCGCAGGTTTGCCTCTCTTTCGTCCACTTTTGTCTCTACGCAACGTTACTCTGCCTTGCCTCTCCTTCACTGAACACAACTCCGCCTCCCCCATAGCTTCACCTGCAGGCAATGACAAGATGAAAGCGGAAAATCTCCGTTAGCGAGTTACCATGTGTGGGGCTGGACAGCGTCAACGTGTTAGGGAGCTAACCGTGCTAACGACACGGCCTAAAATCCTTTCATTTTCTCAAAAATCGACAGTGCGCAATATGTATGAATTCTGGTTGTGCTTACTGATGTAAATGATGTAAATAAAAGTGCCTGTGTGACATCTGGGACACAGTGTGACTAAGAACTCTCTTTTTGTTCTTAACTTATGGCTTTTAAAAAAAAAATAAAAAAATTAAAAAAAAATCGAGATATATATCTTATATCGCCATCCAGCTAAAAAATATCGAGATATGAATTTTGGGTCATATCGCCCAGCCCTATAATGACCCCATATCTACATTCATCATCTGGACTGGGAACATCCCAAACTGGAAGCTATCATCATTGGAGACCTCGTCCATGCTGGGTCTACCTGAGACCTCTGGGTCATGTCCCACACATAAAATGGAGAACCAGTTCTGCTACACTTCAAGCCCCAGCGCAAAAAGCAATGACCATCCTGGGAGTGAGGAACCTGCGGAGGTGACTGTCCAACTCTTGGCTGAAAAATCTGCTTGCCCAAGGTGTTGGGCAAGCACCTATGGTATGCCTATGGTTCTGTTCCTGAACCATAGGCAGGAAGGTAGCAGCTGCTAGCTCCTCCGGTCACATAACACCATTCCATGAGTACAGCATGTGGCAAACTGCATCTACTGTAGAGCTACATTTCGTGTGCATTTAGCTGTAGTTGCTTTCAGTCATTTTCTGTCGCTATGCAATGATAGTAAGAGCTTGGTTCACATTGCCAAGAATAATTCTCAGTGGGTGCTGGTCTCCACCAAAGCTTTGTCAAATATTCTGTTCATAATATTTATAGAATTTATATGTGCAGCCAAGATGTGGAGGAAGTCTCTGATTTTTGCAGATTATGTGGTCCTGTTGGCTTCATTGGGCGCTGACCTCCAGCTTGCACTGGTGCAGTTTGCAGCTGATTAAGACGCTTCAGGAATGAGAATTAGAATCTCCAAGTCTGAGGCCATGAGTCTCAGCTGGAAAAGGATGGTGCACAGACTCCAAGGCAAGGATAAGCTGCTGCCCCAAGTGTTTTAGTATCTCAGGATCTTGTTCATAAGTGAGGGGAGAGTGTCACAGGAGACTGACAGACTGGTGCAGCATCTACTATAATGCAGACACTACACCAGTCTGTTGTAGTGAAATAAAACCTAAGTATAAAAGGGAAGCTGTCTAACTACAGATCAATTTATTTTCCTACCCTCACGTGACAACCCAAATAATGTTAAATTTAAATTAAATTACCAAAAACTACCATAAAGGATTTTAAATAAGCTTTTAAGCAATAACAAAAATATTTTTTGTTTCATGAATAATTAATGTAATCCAATCATTTTCTTTAATAATGAGACAAAAAAATTCATCTTTGGCATTAGATTAAATTTAGTAGAATGGTACTGAAATCCTAAACCACTTTTTTTTTTAATTTATACATATATATATATATATATATATATATATATATATATATAAATAAATAAATAAACAGGACTTGTACATAGTACATGTTGTAGATATGTCTCTACTAAAAACAATCCAATTCTCGAAGAAAAGTGAACATAACATTCACAAACATTCATTCCACCTCATTTCATTTCTGTATTTTATGTATATAAGTTTAGATGAGTTATTTATAGTTGGTTTACTCAGCTTTGTGTATGTATGTGTATGCATGTGTAATGTATATATAGACGTGTGTGTGTGTGTGTGTTTTACATTGCTGTGCTTGAGAGCCACCATCTACCGGAACCAAATCAAACCAAATCCTTGCATGTGTCTACACATATACTTGGCCAATAAACACGATTCTGATTCTGATAAAGTACTGTATTTTTCAGACTATAAGGCACACTTGAATCCCTTTAATTTTTTCAAAAATCGACAGTGCGCCTTATAATCCGGTGCGCCTTATGTATGAATTCTGGTTGTGCTTACTGACCTCAAACCAATTGTACGTGATACACGACGCTCAAAAATCTGTCAAAAAATGTTTTAGCACAACTTTGGTAAGCTACAAAGCCACACCACTTTGATGGATTGTCGGAGCATTACAGCTACGGCTTTAACGGAGTTAGAAGTTAGCAGGAAGTTAGCTTGCTAGTTTCCACCCCAACATGATATATCATGTTCTGTCTGAGAGATTTCTGAAAATTTTTGTAGGGTTACTGAAGTTGGGCTAGCTGGTATATAATGATATGCTGTGTGACCGCTAGCGACACAGCTAAGTTAGTATAACATAAACACAATCATGCTGGAGCATGAATGCTAACTTTTTTTCCACTCTATAGAAGTTAACGTGAGGGTTCCCAATGGTTAAGAACAAACGCAATCGCATGGCAGGATGCTGTAAACGGACCAAACTTCAGACAGGAGAACAACTGAGATAATCCATCCACAATACAAGGTTAGTCATTAATATACTGCAACAACATGGGAATAGAGCAGCTGCGAGAGAATTCAACATTAATGAATCAAAAGGTACAGAAGTGGAGGAAGCAAGAAGAATGAGTTGAGTAAAGTTTGACTTATCTGACTGCTTTGTTTCACTTAATGCTCCTTATAATCCAGTGCGCCTTACGATCCGAAAAATAGGTTCAATGATACGGTGCTGCCACAAATTCAACTTTGTTATATTATACACAAAATTACCAACACATTTAAAAGTATACTAAAATGCCCAATTAAAAACTGTTTTGAATTGTAGTTTGAAACCAACACGTAGGTATTTTCTCATGTTAATTATGTCCAGTTTTACTTAGCCCCCTCTGTAATTAAATCCTAGAAGGTGATAATGATTTTACTAGTGACAGCTCTGGGCTTGTCTGAATAGTTTGGTTCTCCTCAGTTTGCATTTGTCAAAATTACATATATGGCTCTAACTGGAAAACAGCCTCTAAAAAAGCAAAAGCAAAAATAACCACTTGGTTGACAAAACATGAAATTTAAGGACTAATGTAGAGGAAAGTCTTCCAACCGGCAATTACAATTTCCCTCCCTCTTTTGCAAGTTAGTGCAAATGTCCACTGCTATAGTATCATAAAACTTTACGGATTAAAAAATATATATAAAAATACCTCAAGCTCAACAGGATTATTTTTCTGATGTTCTGAAGAGCACTTTACAGGCAAAAAATCAATGTATCTGCACTATTCTTTGCAAGTCCACTAATAAAGAGTTATTTTGGCTGAGTCAATAAACAGAAAACAGATCTTGACAAGCTAAGTCACTAACTAGTGACACTATAATCAAATAAAGTTTAACAATCCAAATAGAAAACTATAGCTAGGATGAATGTAATGTTAATGTTATGAAAGTCAAAATATGAACTAAGACAATGAAAAAAAAAAAACCTTCTACCTTGGGGGAAGACCTAGACGAATAGAGCCTTCAAAATGCTTTCAAGATAGATCAACATCCACAAGAAAGCACAAGAGTTATTAATGTATTACATTCTTAGAACCCATCTACCATGCACACCAGGCTGTCTCCTGTGCTTAATTCTGCTTTATGATTACTGCATTACACTACAGGCATAACCTTACAAACATTAAAGTAACATGTTGCCTCAGTTGTGTTCCTCGCTGGAATTTTTTCATTAATTTTTATTGATTAAGTCAGCATATTTGCATAATTTATCTACGAAAATAAAGAGCATATATGCATTTGTCTGTTTCTTGCTTTTTATACCAACTGTTCATAAACACAGAGAGCACACAAAAAGCAGTCGCAAATAGTTATATTTTCTTTAAGCACCGGTTCGAGCACTGTTTAAGCACCGGCACAGTTTCAAAAGTACCGGTTTGGTACTGGTATCGAATAAAACCTAAACGATACCCATCCCTACTGAAGAGGTGCTCATGATCAAAGGAATGTCTTGATCCTACTGCTTGAACCAAGACTGTACAAATTTAAGAACATAATGACAACATTCAACAATCAGACTTAACACACACACAAAATCTGGGAAAAAGACCATCACAGCTGTATTTTCAGCAGACATTCTCTGGTTAATCAAGTATAAACTACAAAATAAACAATAAATAAAAAAATACCGGTACCCATCCCTACTCTCCAGCCACTCTGTGCTGGGGGAGATTTTATTGCAGAAACATCCTATCTGAAAGATCTGTTTCTTGTGACGTTGCTTCCTGCTTTTATGACCCTTTTGGTCAGCAGGAGGACACACACACACACACACACACACACACACACGTTCTTGCACATGCATACACGTTCACACACATAGTGCCTTGTCTTTGTAGCCAAGGGGGGTTTTACCGAGGAGATGCTGTGTTGTGTTTTGTGTGAACTGTAACAGTTTGTCAATAAATAGCTGCGAGGGAAGCTGCTCTTTGAAGGATTTTGGGCTGGAGACAGTTTAGGAGCGCGAGCTCCAAGAGCTGGTTTTTGACCAAAAACTTCCCTTGCTAGCAAGTAAAAGATGTTAGTCTTGTTTTTGTCGTTAACAAGAATAAGTCTCTAAACTAGCGGGGCTTGAGGAAACACAGACCCAACAGTGTGGGTGACAGGAATTGTCTTAGAAAACTACTTAGAGGAATAAACATCACCAAAAAAAAAAAAAAAAAAGTTTCAAGAAATATGAATCCATATTTAATGAGGCAAACTGAGTGAATACTGTTTCACATTGTGTCCCATTTAATGTTTAATGCTGATCCAGATGCTGCTGCTCTTAAGTGAGATGAAACATGATGCTACACGGCTGTGTTAATAAGAAAACAAACCCACAAGCACGTACACATGTAAGTTCACTTGATGACCCGCGCTAGTGGTAGCAGCTGGGTCCGATTGCACAACCTACCAGTCATCCTGCTCTTACAACCTCCACTGGGACTGGAAAAAACCGTGAGGAGAACAACCTTTCAAATGATGTGAAAGACAAATGTTTCTTTCTCACCAAATCTAAAATGCATTACCCGTTAACAGTAACAAACCAAGCAGTTGGAACGGCACAGAGCTGAACCGCTTTTGCGTGCCTGCCCATAAGATGAGGCATGTATTTCATGAAAGCTGGAAAATAAAATTCTGTGAAAATGTGCAGACGTAAGGTCATTAACCTAACAGGAAAGTACAATGTCTTCAGGTGAACATCCCTCCTTTGCCATCCCCAAAGAACACCTGTTTGACTGTCTGTCTACTTGTTTGCCCTTTAGATCTGCCTCCATTATTCAACACTTTGACTATAGGGAGCTAGGGTTGCATTGGTGTGTAAGGGAGGGAGAAGGGGGCACTGTGCCTTGAGAGGAACGCCATAGAGTTGTGACAGGTAGATAACACCTGGATGAATAATTCAAATTGGCGTAAGCTAGCTGAAGCAGTGACAAGACAAGAAAGAAAACACAAGACGTGAATAAATCATCAGTGAAGGGACTAATAAATGAAACACTGGGGAGGGATAACATCTCTTCCTACCTCCTACTCAAGCTTTAATCATTCCAACAACCTTGTACATGAATATTCCAGATATAACCAGCTACACTAATGTCTTAGGCAGTAAGAGTATGGTGTTTTATTATGCAATATCACCACTAAAATAGTCACCAAAATACAAAACAGTCTGATTCCACAAGGAGTGCTAGTACTGAAACTACTACTTTTAAAAAAAAAGAAAAAGAAAAAAGTCACTGCACAAGCAGTCTATTTAAATAGAGGAAAGAATCATTTCTGTAAAACCAGTAATACTGTGATAATAATATTATTTTGATATTTCCCCAGCACATTAAAGTACTTTCTCAGGGATAGGACTGGTTAAACAAACGATCCATACGTGTGAGTTGGTATGACAACTCACACGTATGGAGTATGTAACTGTTTCAGGGGTCAGTGGCTTGAAGCTACCATTTATGGGAATTTGCCTAAGTCAGAATCCAGCTTTCATGTGTTAGCACTGGTGCTTCAGTTGGTCTAAATTAGGGGTGGGTTTTTATAATCGATTCATCGATTAAAATCGATTCTGGCTTGGATAACGTAAAATCGATTCATTAAAATCCTGAATCGATTTTTTTAATATAAATTTATTTTGCCCGAAATGCCAGAATCTCTGGTGACATCTCACAAAATTTCAAGAACAACCAAACAGTTAAGACAGTAAATGAGAGCAGGTACACGGATTTTGCACATAGATTTAAACACACAGCGCGACCCGCGGATCAGAATCAGTTAGATGTCGCCTTTCTCACGGTCCGGGCTGAAAGCCGACAGCTTGCTGATTCTGATCTGTCGGCGGGTCCGCGCTTTGTGTTCACGCCCTTTATGCGCTGATTCTAAAGCTGTTAGTTTGATCTCTCTCCAAACAGTATTGACCGAACCAGCAGCAAAAGAAGATCCAAACGCTTCACATAAACATCGTCATGAATTCACTCTGACTTTTACTGTTTTGCTTCCACCGCGATGCACAGCTCTCTCTCTCTCTCTCTCTCTCTCTGTACTTCAAGAACAGTTTCCCTTTCTTCATTAATCTCTTGCTTGTTACGCACAAATCTACTGTTGTTTACAGTGCTGTCGGCTGCTGTTTTTTTTCCCTTTTACATTCTTCCGAAAAGAAAACCTCATTTCTGCTGTTCAATACTGAACAAATTTAAACTTTTTAAAATTATTCAAAATGCAAAACACTTAACCGTGTCTCTAACCGCTGTAACTTCAGAGGTAATGTTCATATGTTGATTAATGGTTTTCTTTCGTTTTTGATGTACTGCAGAATATTTTTATAAAATCCCAGAACAGGAAAATCACCTTCATGTTTTTCTGTGTTTTATCTTCAGCTACTTTGACACAAAGGCATCTGCTGTGACGCTTACACCTGTGATAAAGTCTTGCGTGTGTCAGCTTCCTTTTTATTGATACAAAAATATGTAAATGTACTGATCTGAATTATAATATTTCTGACTGTCAAAATTTCCCAGATTTGAATCGAATTAAATCGAATCGTGGATCGAATCGATTCGGGACCTTGTGAATCGGAATTGAATCGATTCTAGAAATCAGTGACGATACCCAGCCCTAGTCTAAATCTCCATGGAAGCAATTTTGCAATAAAGGACATAAAACAACAAATAATGTCCCAAGAGTTTAATCGACTTCCAGGCAAGAGATTGAAGCAACTAACAACAGCTATCCCCGATAAGACATGGTAGTAAATACATTAGAGGGTTACCTAGGCAACGAGTGTCCAGAAAGCCCGCCAGTGACCATGAATGGGTTCCAATGTGGCCGAAGATTCAGATAGTGGGCTCCACCTGGTGCATAAAGCTGTTCATGACCAGGCCGAGGTCAGACTATAGTCAGCCCTCTATTTTATTTTTATTTTATATTTACTAATTACAGAGATGGGCAGTAACGCTACTGTAATCTGTTTACTTTTTTCAAGTAACGAGTAAAGTAAGGGATTACTATTGCAAAAACGGTAATTAGATTACCGTTACTTTCCCGTAGGAACGCTGCGTTACTGCGTTACTAAAACCGAGATTTTTTTGCGAGAATGTCTCATGACAGTGACGTAAGCGAGTGTGACGTTCATGACAACAGCTGTCTGCAGATCAACAATGGATCATATATCGAGTGTGGGAGAGAGTATGAGCGTGCAGCATTTAAAGCGTGGAAGTACTGACCTTACTTTGAGTTTGGTTCCATAAAGAGTGACAAAAACATTAGTGTCCCTTGTGCGTTGGAAGAAAACTTCTTTTTATACCGAACACATAATTTAATTTTTGCTTGATGCATAAAGTTAAAAGCTTAAAACTGATAAAACAAGTTAAAAAAAGAGACTTTTCCATTTGATTACATTTTGTATGATGGATTATGCAGAAAAAGTAGAATTGGGCTGAAAGATCTATCGCTTTATCACCTATTCAGGTTGTAAATCGTGTTTTTAAAAAGTAACTAAGTAACTAAGTAATTAATTACTTTTGAAAATAAGTAATCAGTAAAGTAACAGGATTACTTTTTGGGGGAAGTAATCAGTAATTAGTTACCGATTATTTTTTTCAAGTAACTTGACCAACACTGACTAATTATTAATTAATTTTTGTTGTTTAACCATTTATAGTTTCTGTTGCTTTTCAGCTAAATTATTCTGTATCTAAAAAAAGACCATTTCTTTTAAGGTTCATTGATTGCACGATGCTTATAAACCCAGAGTAATACTGCTGAAGTATCTTAATTAAGACAATTATTAATTATTACTTTTACAATCCAGCTGAGACAAGAAGGCTGAAGAAAAAGTGAAGTAGAAAGTTTAAAGCAGTGCTGAACACAAACTAATGTACACAACTGTCTAGACGAGTGAACTGAATGGACGAGTGCGGAAAATTTCTTAAAAAAAAAAAAAAAAAAGTCAAAGAAAACAAAGAAATATTATGTAATAATAAGTTAAATAATGTATTACACACAAATGCTTAACTGTGTGAAAACATCTGTTTATGAAGGATGTCCCAAGTAAAAGATTAAAAATGGTTCATAATAATTTAGTGATAAAATGTCATATTTCAACTGTGGTAATTTATGTTAAAAAAAAAAAAAAAAAGAGTCATTTAATTAAAAATATATTCTATACAATCAGCATTAGTTTTTCTGTATCTTATTTTGAAGGAGTAATATGTGTTCGCAATGCATTGTGGGAAGCAGAAGCTATAGTCAGTTGGGAAAAAAATACATGGTACAGAAAACCTGGCTGTGTTTAAACTTCATCTCCTGTGGCCTGAATCTTTATATTACGGCTGCACGATTTTGCATAAAAT
The DNA here is from genome assembly GCF_057382275.1 of Copadichromis virginalis. Classification (NCBI taxonomy): domain Eukaryota; kingdom Metazoa; phylum Chordata; class Actinopteri; order Cichliformes; family Cichlidae; genus Copadichromis; species Copadichromis virginalis. Next base: position 26,427,844 of record NC_140618.1, read on the forward strand.
GAGAATCACGAATTTTTGGCTTAGAATTGAGATCACGATTCTCTCACAATTTTCTTTTCCAGTATAAATATTTATTGCACTTATTAACTGCACGTCAACTTCGTAACAGTTGAAACTGAACATAAAAACAATAAATGTCTCACGTTTTGTTGTTGCCGCAAAATGTTGTACTGCTTGAAATTCCGTCTCCACCGTTGCTCGACACTGCGTGTATAGAGCAGGTAGTGCAACAATAGAAAAATAGTTGCAGGACGGCACTGTGTAGCGTTTGTCTAGGGTGTTGATCATTTTCCTAAATCCCTGGTTTTGCACAGTGTTGATGGGAGCCATATCTTTGGTCAGGTGATAAGTAATAGCCTCCGTAATTTCTTTGTGCCTGCGGAAGTTCGACGGGTATAGGGAAGCGCTGTATAAGGTTCCCGTTACTGATGTTTGGGTGGTTGACCAGGACGGATTTTCTCCAGTCACTTTCTCCTCATCCCTGACGTGCTCTCCGTTGTTTTTTCCCTGCTAATTTTAGCAGCCAGCTTCTGTATCACGTGGTATAAGGCTCCGCCCTTGTCATTTATTGAGCAGGAAGAGAGAGCGCTTGTTTTCATGCAGATTACGTCCCGGATCAAAATGCAGTACAATCGTCGTCGTTGTTTTTTTTTGTTTTTGTTTTTGTTTTTAATCGTTGTCATTTGGAAATGAGATCGCACATAAGTATGAATCGAGATCGCGATTTTCTAACGATTAATCGTGCAGCCCTACTTTATATACACCATCGAAAGCAATGGCTTTTCACTCAGCACTTTCATCGAGTTATTCAAGCCACAATTGTAAAAGATTGTAAGCCGTCGAGAATACCGTAATAAAGGAGCAAGACGCTCAGTTTCCTGGCTCATGAAAATTGAGTTTGGCTTGCTGTTGACCTGCGTTAACATACACAGTGTATCCAACACGTAGCGATAACAGTGTAAAGGATAACCAAGCCTTTTCAGAATACAATGCACCACCTTGACAGATGGAAATTAAACAAGTGCATTAAAAAGTAGATGGTCTTACCTGTTCTCTGTGATCCAAAAGTAAGAGCAACTCTGTTGAGCAGATCTGGCTTTGCATACTGGTCCTCATCAACCCGCACCCAAAAACAGCCCTCTGACATTTCTTGGGGACGAATCTTAAAATACACAGCCATAATTTAACATCTTTAATAAACCAGTTAGGGCTTGACAGAGAAATATAAAGATTACTTAATTATTTATTAGTCATATTAAAGCCTCGAGATATAGTTTCCCATGAAGACTGACACCAAATGTTATAAATAAATAACAATAAGCACACCACCAGGTATTTGCATTACTTTCCAGATTAATATAAAGTACAGTATTCCCATTACTCAATGAAATAGTTTTCCTCCTTGGAACAATAACATAAAGTCAGCAGAACCTACAATACAGACTAAAATAAAGAAAGTCAGACAAGCAGGTAGATAAATAGATAGAAGTCGGTAAAACCTCAAGCTTAATTTTAAAAATATATTGAGGAGTCTTTAAATTGAATCCATAGTCTATCAAAGAATATTTTCAAAGTGAATACTTCCTTTAATCACCAAACACTGGTAGCACTGCTGATGTTTTGAAGAATCAACTATCTTTCACTGCATATGTTTGTAGTTATATTAAACTGATCTCGTTGTCACTGTCAGCAACTGGCTTTGAAAGGCAATTAGAGCCAAGATACAAACACTGTTGCGTGACTCAATATGCCGGACCTTACTAAAACACTTGTGAATATTAGATTAAGCAGAGTCCAATGAAACGCAACACTAACGGAAAGCTGACTTCCTCCTGTATCTATTACATGTGTAAATTGCCAGCTGTATTTTTGTATGTCCACCAAAGCCAAACCTTTCAAGTTCTTGTTATATGATGAAGAAATGAAGAATGGTCAAATTAACACCATGAAACTCTGGTGCAGATGTGGATCACCTTGTTTAAAATTGCAAGACAGGGCACTGACCTCAGCAAAGATACCCTTACTAAGTGCCACTCTATTAGGAAAGTGATAAATGAGTGTCACTGCATTAGGACTGCTGTTTGTGGGCAACAGTTGGAAGTTGAACTCTTATTAATGAGAAAGTTTTACAACAGCTTTGTCCCAAACACAGCCATATGCAAGGGTCTTCCACAGCTGCAGGACAGGTTCTCCACATGTCCTACAAGAATGTTCTCTGTAAATTTCAAACATCTGGTTTAATTTGCTGAACATCTGTACTGTTGTAAATCTGACATTAAATTATTAATCAAACCACAAACTAACATCGCTGGTGGTGTGAACTAATATTGCTTTGCGGATAACAACATCTGTATTAGTACCACAGAGGCTGCTCTGACAATAGCATCTGATCATCTGTTATTTTCAATTATTTCTGTCTTGGCACAAAGTGAGAAAGTTGTTGTTTAATTCTCAGAGAAACACCTGTACTTAGCAGGAGCTGCCAATAAACATCAGGAACGAAGTAGAGGGTCTCTACGTGGCCTAAATTTTAGTTTCTTCTTTCAAAGTTTTTGAAATACTTCATTTTTTATAATGTAACATACACTACGGTGCATTGTACCAACTGTAGTATGTTACATCTGTGAGTCTTACCTTGGACCAGTTCAGGCGCTTCATGGAGGTTTCAGGCTTGAATTCTTTCTTTGGCCTGAGGCCATAAGGCAGAGTGTGGTGGGTAGGTGAGCCTAGACCACCCCCAAATCCAAGAGGGGGTGGTGGGGGAGCACCAAATGGAGGAGGCATTCCAGGTGGTGGAGGTGGTGCAGGACAACCAGGTAACGGAGGCGGAGGGGGAGGTGGTGGTGGGACTGGCCCAAGAGATGCTGGAGCAGGAATTGGAACCCCAGATGGGATTGTTGAAGAAGATGATGCCTGTCCAGCATTGGCCGGCCCCACGGGTACAGCTCCAAACTGAAAATTCAAGCAAAATAAAATTCAGCTATAGAAGTAGAAATAAACGCACACACACACATGCACGCACAGAGCTCAGAACTGAGGCAGTTTTGAATTGAACAGTAAACTGTAGCCTGGAATTTAAAAAATTATACTTGAAATACAACATCATCAATTAAATTTCCAAAACAGGCTGAACAAGGCTGATGATACGACATCTCAATGAGCCAGTCCCAGAGTTCATAGTTTAGGGCCCCATGCTATTGCACTTAGCTTCCAACTTGAAATGTATTTTCTGCAGAATGAACGCCTTCGTATTTCATTTATTTATTTATTTTTTAAATATCACGTGGCAGTGAATTCACATGTCAAAGAAAACAAAGAAAAACGACTTATTGGAGAGACCAAAAGCAAAACAAAATGTGCTTATACACCATGTTCTGTATTCTTTCCTGTGTAATACCTCTACCTCTACCTAATACCTATGGATACCAGAGCTGTACTCTTTCAACCATTCAGTAAAGGCCAAATGCTCAGAAAGGGTCCAGATACTGTTAAGATCATACACACAATGATGTTTTTTCAAAAATACAAAAAAACAGAAATGCTATAGCTTTGTAAATTGTATCATATAGAGCAAATGGCTTATTGATCCATGCACCAGTTTTAGATTAAAGACGCCGACTAAAGGTCAGCCCTGGGCTCTTATTCTGCGTCTGCAGGGAAGAACACCTTTGCTGAATTAACAAGCACGAGTGAAAGTCTGTTTGGTGGGAGCGAGACTGATACAGGCATGGTCAAAGACAAAGAGACAAAGTATGTATGCATGCACCTGCACCGGTTAAATGTACCATCACCATTTGAACCAAGGCAGTATTTGAGTATTCATCCTGTGTTTGCTCACTCAAATTGAAAAATTATCATGGAAAAAAAAGGAAGTTCTTTTCCTCTCTCTGAGTGTGTAGTTATCTTGCAGTGCCAGGGTGTAGGAGTAACTCTCTGGAGTGTTGTGGTATGGGAAGGGGGGGCTGAAGGGGTTGTCAGAATAAATTGCTTTTAGAACAATTTCCTCTTATGGGATAGAGATCAGAGAATTAGAAATGGCCAACATGGAGGACTGGTCAGTATTCCTATTAGACTTAGTGTCAGCTAGCCAGTAGAGCAGCCTCTATGTCAAACCAAACGGCAGGCTCCAGTGAATAAAACCCCCACCCCTATGCCGCAACCCTAAATAACAAGAACATCTCACCATTGGAAAGTAAGAAAAGAAAGTTGAATTGCATTTCAATGCAATATTCAAGGGATTTTAATTAGTAATCCAATCCAACATTTTCTTACATCTCACATCCCGTTTCGAATAAAAACAAATGTACAAAAGTACCTGGGACCTGAAGGCCTGTAGCTCTGCTTGGAGTTCAGCTATTTTTTCTTCACACTTGACCAGCTGAGCTTGTGCCTCCTGTCTGCTTAGAAATTCCTCATCAAACTGAAAAAAAGAGCACCAAATATCCAGTTTATTCAACCAAGCACACATAATACTGACTTGGAATATAACTTGAAATTAGCTGATTTCAGCTAATGGTAGAAACAGATACAATTACACTGCTACATTACAATAAAACATTGTTTTAATATATCTCACTTTAAAATGAAGTTTGCGTATTTTAAGGTCAGTCTGGTCATTATTCCACAGCAAGATGTCACGGTTGCTAACTGATGTTTACAAAAACCTATATGGTTGTTATTCCTATGGCCTCATTATATTTAGATTTTTAGAACAGTTTGTGTTTCATTAGTACCTTATTTTATACAACACATTAGTTTAAATGTCAGCATGCTATATTTTTGCTTCCTTTTGTCATTACTTGCCTTCTGTGCCAGTTCCGAAGCTTGTTGTTCATATTCATCTATTCGAGATTTATCCACGCACACCTCTGAAAAACAAAAAACAACTAGTCAGAAATTATCAGTGCTCTACTGAAAAAAATAAAGTAATTAAAAAAAAAAAAAAAAAAAAAAAAAAGCTATCAAAATTGTGCAACTTGCCTAATAGGTGGCTAAAGTCGACATCGAGGCGCTTGCGGTAACTGAAATCTGGGTCAGTGCCACTACGGTGGAGCACAATTTGAGAAACACATTCCTCAATGATCTTAAAGTACTGTGGCCTGCGAGCGAAGATAAATGAGACAAAAAGTATAGAGAGATAGTTAGAAACATACAACTGTCTTTGAGCCACAGGCACAGGCTTTCAAGCAATTTTAATCTTTTATTTAACCAGGCAAACCATTAAGAACAAAATGCTCTTCACAATGGTGGCCTGATAATGGCAAAGAAACCTTAGTGACAAAATTTACACTCGCTTTTCTCTGCTGTAATAAAATTAACAATTTAAGTCACTCCTGGTAGCTGCATTTAAATGACATCAAATACTATGCATGGCTATCCACTGTGTTTACGCTACGTTACCTGCAGATGACATCAGGTTGCTGCAAGGTATTCGCATACAGTTCTACAAACATTACGCAGGATATCATATTACAGGAAATCGTTTCTGTCTTCAGTCTTTTCCAACTTTCCTTATTGTAAAAATGCCGTTTCATCTTTTATTGATGACATGCTTAATGGTCTGAATAATACAATACAATTTATACCATTTATGACTCAAAGTACAGCAGACAAGTTAAATAAAATTGCCATCTCCCTCTGCAAACTTGTGGTGTCAGATGTTCATGTTGTGTGACTTTGCACCACTCACACAACAATTTGCTGGCAAAGACTTCTTTTGATTATCGCAGATGTTCAAAGCTTTAAGGCTAGCGATGCTATTAGTTGGAAATTGATTACAATTTATTAACACAAAATATAATCTCTATTTAATACTGAAATTTTATGCACTGCATTGCTACACACAAGAAACAGTGAGCAAAGACACTCTGTGCTCAAGGCCTAATGCTTTCCGCTTACTGTTGTACTTTAAATAAGGCCTGGGACTGCAAAAACACCTAATTGTATTTGTTAGTTTTAATCTGTTTAGTGTATGCAGGAAGAACATGGCTAGCAAAAAGATACGGGAAATGTGCCCGAAATCTTTTACAGTTACTGTATTATATCAGAGATAGTTTAATATACTAACAGACAGCTCTAAACTAATTAGCATATTACTGAGTTGTTTTTTCTTGTTGTTTTTCAAGTAATAGGTAAAATTTGAAAAATCACAACATGGTACACTTTACATGCACAAGCATATAATTACTGCAATTAACACTAATTAATGGAAATTATACATTTTTCAACTTTGAGGGGGAAAAATATGCACACAGATACCTTAATGCAGAGAATAACTACATAATTCCCAGTTTGGCCTCTTTTGATTTTTATTTAATAATTAAACTAATAGTGGTGTATCAGATGTCTCGCACTATATCAAATATTGAAAACCTATGCCAACAGGAAATGGAAGTACTGTAAGGAAAGAGAAAATTTATCACAATTTTATTTATTTAAAGTTCTGCCCCTCACTTTGCTTTTAGGAGGGTGGTAATGTGTTTGCTTACATACATGTGTCCATATATACCACAAATTTGGTATTCACTGAAGCAATATTTAAGCTTTCTGTAGGACAGGGAATCAACTGTGTTGATTGTGGAGACAGTAAATTACTAAAGTGAGGTAGATGCTAATGTTACACAGGTCCCTGTTACAAGACCCTTTGGGTTCCTTCAAACCTAGCGCCTTAATAAAAGCACTGTTTTGATGATAATATCAGCAAACGCTGAGTAATTGCATTTAAACTGTTTCATATGGCTCTGCTGGACACACTGATCACAAAATAACCAGGGCCAAGCCTCAATAAGCAGAAGGAAATAATATAATAACAACAGATGACATGCAACGCTGGGAGGCACAGTGCTATTGTGAGTTAAAGATAAAGTGAATGTTTGATCTGTTCATTATCTTACAATGATCCCGCTGAGAGTCCTAATCCCTTCCACACCAAATCATTAACTAATACTTTGATACTTACAAACAGTGATTAATCAGGGATATTGGTTTCCACCTCTTCCTAAAACAATGCAGAGACTGCATCTCATAATACCATGCATATGATTCGAAACATTAGCTACACAATGGAATCACTGAATCAAAAACATTAACAAAAAGAATTCCAATAACTAAAACCAGTGCAGTTCATCAGAGGGACCACATTCAGACAATGCCTAATCTGCCACTAAGGACAATCAACAATGCAAGACAAATTTCTTAAGCAAACCCAGTACACATATTTAACAGAAATACTATAAGCTAATGGAGCCTTAATCACTAAACTACAGGGAGAAATATGTTCATTCCATTAAGCTACTATTTTTAAACAGTCCTCACAATACTGATGTTAAATTATAAGATGAATAAGAGTGAATTCATGTTCTAGATAAAAACAAAATCAAAGGATAATGTATTATTTTTTTATGGTCAATTTTTAGTACTTTTTCCTGATGAATAATTTAAAACATAAGTCAATTATTATAACTGCTAGTTGTTATTAGAGATGGACCGATACGTATCGTTCCGATACTGACCTAAATTACTGGATCGGATATCGGAGAGAAATAAAAAATGTAATCCGATCCGAAGTATCACAAAATCACCTCACAAAACGCGCTGATTGGCGTAACCCAGCTCAGCGCATTGGAGCAGTATGTGTCACGTGATAGAGCGGCTGTTGTCTGCGAGACCTGTCGGCGGTCTGGTGGAGCCTTTGGAGCCTCGCTATGCTTCCAAACAGTGTCATTTCATCTCAGAGAAAACTATCCCAGAGGAGTAAAGCAAGTGTGTAAGTGCATGTCTGAATGTTTGCATAGTATTTCCACGTTAAGCTTAACAACTGATATATGGAGCCACAGCTGGACTGGTCGTCGGAGTTCCATATTGATGTGAAAAGGAAGAGACTTGTTCCATACTTCAGGTAGAATAAAAAAAACCCAAAAACAAACAAAAACAAAAATACAAAGCTGGAGTTATTCTGTCTTTGCTACAAAGCTGACTCTTCTCTCATTCTCTCCCCTCCCTCCCCCTTTGCTACTTCAATCATGAAACTGATCAATGACCAGCTGATCGTTTTTTCTGCCGCAAGTCCCGTCTTTCTTGTTTGTTTATCGCCCACTTTGGGCCAGAAAGAGGAGACCAGCAGATAAACAACAGCAGCACGTTTAAGCTTGATAAGCTGTTGTTAGAATTGATTTAATATTAATTTTTAGTTTCAGCTGATGTTTGCTGGAGCCACGACTGTAAAAGCTGCTGGTCATGATATCCGTTTGGATATGTGGTAAGAGGGAAACATGAAAATGAATCCAGGAGATGTCCTTACTGAATCATCAGAGCTGAATAATGATGGAGAAACAGGATTACATTTTAAGTGACATGAATGAGTTGAAGGGAAGTTATGAACTGTTTCTGAGAGACAAATAACACCAGGATCCTTTTTTTTTTTTACGTAGCTGACGGCTGGTAATTGTGCAGGGGCAGGTCTAGCAAAGTTTTGCCAGGGGGCCAGGTAGGACATTAGCAGGGAAAAGGGGGGCACAAAAAATACTTTTCTTTGATATTTCATTTAAAATGACTAACTTGTTGATTGCGTCGATTAAGCATCACGAGGCGGGGGTGGTTCCCTTTTTTTTTTTTTTTTGTGGGAGTTGGCAATCCTATTAGTTAGGTTGTTTAATATTTCTGCTAGGTACACTTTAAAATACCAGAATAGGGAGGATGGTGTAGGTTTAAGTTTGTTAGATTGATCAGTGTAGCTGAACTATAAAATATTTTGGGTGCAGTGTATTTTTTGCATACAGGTATAACAGAATAGCTTTACTGTTTTGTTTTTTAAAAATTGAGCATGAATTATACAAATTGCAGCAAGATATTTATAAAAAAAACAGTTTTATTGATTAAAAAAAAAACACACTATATCGGATTCATATCGGTATCGGCAGATATCCAAATTTATGATATCAGTATCGGTATCGGACATAAAAAAGTGGTATCGTGCTATCTCTAGTTGTTATGTGTAATGTTCTGCCTTTATATTAAATTAGAGAATAGAAGCTGAAGTTGCATATCTCAGACTACCACTAGAAGGACCCCACGCACCACCAGTGGTACGCATACCACAGTTTGAGAATGACTGTTCTTGATAAGATAGCTGATCTCACGGTATAGCTGACATCAATTGGATATCTTTTCTTATTGTAATCACTGAAAATTTAAGTAAACAGAGCCTGTCCTGGATGTATCATGGCTGAACAGTTTAAATTAAACTCAAATTAAACTCTAGAGTTTAACCCCTTCAAAAACAAATAAAAACAAAATAAGAAATCAGAGCTAGCATTTTCAAATCATCTAAATCTCATAGGTTTGGGGGGTTTTTTGTTTTTTTTTATAATGCAAATACAGTATGTCCCATATTATTATTATTTGTCTGAAAAAATCCTTTAAAAAAAAAAAAAACAACAACAACAACAACACAAAAAAAGTTGGGCCTGGGAAAGTTGCCTAGTTTAAAAACCCATGCTAACATACCTGGCTAAACATTTCCCAGCTCATTAGATTCAGTGGGGATAAAAACATCCTACAGAAACGCAGCTTTTCAAAAGCAGGGATGGGCAAGAGTTCAACACTCAGTGAAAGACTGTGCGGGCAGCTAGTTAAACAACAGAACAGTACTTCTCAAACTATCAATTGAAAGACATTGGGGGCCCTCATTCTCTCAGTTCCAGTTTGTGATGCACTGTCTATGTACAACTCTAAATGTTATATATAGTGATTTACAAATCATTGATTTTAGGTTTTCTCCTCTCTTCTTACCATTTTTTTAAGATGGCTTCAAAAATTGTGTACTCTAGACAGTTACATCCCTGCAACAGGGAGCAACAGTGTATGTTTTTAAATGTATGAAATATTTGTGAATGGTTAATGATGTTTAGCAAAGTGAGGGCAGTCACAGAAGCACCAGTGCTTAAATAAAAAAAATGTATATATTAAAAATAATAATAATCAGACAGAGCTAGAGAAGAGCACCAAAAAGGTGTTGTTTTTTGGCAGGTGATGCATTTTGTATTCTTCAGACTAAAGCTCCATCTTTTGATCAAGCCAAGTCACACCCAACAGCAAGAGAACCAACATAAAATAAGCCTTTGAAAAGCACCATTATTAGGAGATGAGAAATGCTCTGTAGCAATGGCTTCTGTAGATGGCTTAGAGATGAAAGAGAAAGCATTCTCTTTGTTAACCAATGTCATTGAGAGGGTTCAAGGCGGCAAGAGCTAGACCTCCACATAAGCTCTTCAACAGTGTACATCATTAACAATGTTCAAAACTGCTTAGACCCTGAGATGTGTGTGCATTTAGGTAAAATGTGACATGAAAATGCAGTCAGAATACAGTCTAGAGACTGTAAATTACATTACTATACTCTGCTATTTTTAAGAAAACGAATAAGGCAAACCAATAAACCTGATTAGTGAACAAATACATATGAATAAAAACTACTAAAGGAAAATTATAAGTATACAAGTAAACATGTAGTCTAAATAAGGAAACATTTAGCTGATTCATTTAACTGACAAGTAAAGCATTACTCGATTCATTAAACTGTGTGTGTGTGTGTGCGTGTGTTTGTGTTGATTTTTACCTGATCAAGTGGTCATTTCGTATAAGCACGAGGTGCTGCAGTATAGAGAGGAAATATGGCTCTGCACTGCTGTCCTTTACCATGCTCTGCACAATACTGAATATATCACCTGCATCAGTGCAGCGAGTCAAGGATTTGTATTTCAATGTCAACAGTGCAATTTCACGTAAAAAAGAAGGTAATGACACAAAAGTAAATGTAAGAAAAATGTGTTTTGACTCTAATTTACACTTTTGTTTGCATAATGTCAGAAATAATTTACCTTAACTGGATCCCATGAATGTCTCATAAGAAAATTAGGCACAATTACAAGACACAAACACTGAATCATAAATCCAAATTGCATGTACCTTTTTATAATAAAGACAAGGATATTCAAGCTCACTCTTAATGTCTTCCAGTCTGTGAGAGAACTCCATCATGTCCTCTTCTTTGTGCTCCTCAAATACCTTGAGCTGAATGTCAAGGGCCTCATTCCTGATGACTAGCAGTTGCTACATAAGGATCAAGGTGCAAAAAGAAGGTGCATAAAGAATTATGCAAAATTAAATAGTGAGGAAAGCTCAAGATCCTTTATTAAACTCAAGTAAAGACGAGGAGCTCATCCTAACTGTGATTATTTACAGGTGTGGGCACCAGCGTTTTACTTTCATTTATTATTTTCTCATTTTGCTGGCAACAACAACACTGCTTACAAAAGTTAAACATGTTAGCTAGATGGTATAAAAGCCAGAAGGAAGATTATTAGCCGAGACACTAGAAACTTTATTGGTTTCTGGCTGTCGCACAGACAGAGGACGTGCAAACTCTCCTCTGTGTTTCATGAATTATTTGCTGGAGTAAAACGACAATATTTCACTGAAGTGGACAACTCATTTTAATATTAATGCAAGGTGAGTCTGAGTTTATATTGTGTTCGTCTGTGTGTGTGCGTTTGTGTGTGGTGGTTATGTTTTGCTTACCGGCAATATCTCTTTCAGGCCACAGCGCATAAATTCATTTCTAATGTGCAGCCTGAAGTCCAGCTCATCAGGGGATGTTACTAGTGCATTGATGAGCTGCATGCATGCCACCTGCAACATGGGGGTACACAGAACAAAGAGAGTGTGAGAGAAGGGAAGAGAGCAGAATGAGAGAAAGAACCAAAGAAAGAGATGATGGACTTTTTTCCAGAAGATGATGAAAAGCGTGCTGGCATGCATTCTAAATGAGCCATGTCCCTTGGAAGCAAAGGACCATAACTAATGCATGTCTATTTTCTCCAGTCACCAACTGGGGGTGGGGGCTGATTTTAATATTAATGTAACAACTGCAGCCCCATATACACACATACACACACAACTAACCAACTGTCAATTTAAGGGCAAACTTGCTGTTTTGAAAGCAGTTTTTCACTCCCCTCTGAGTTTGGTTTATTACGCAGGGACAGCTACATTGTGTGACTCTTCAACTACCCAGGCAAAGATAAACAGAAAAATCAATTATTGACCAGTAAGGCAATCCATTCATGTGTGAAAAGACAATATGGCAATGCTAGATATTCAGGTGATGTTTAATTTGATGGCACACTCTCATCTTTGGTACTCCAGTTTACTAATACCTGTCACCAAAGAGCCTCTTTAATATTGTAACGCTACTGATGTTACAAAGTATCACAGCACCTTTGTATTGCCTGCCAATAAGTCACCAACGCCATCACAGGTCCCCACCCACACTCAGTGCCAGATTTGGCTTTGTGGATTTTAGTAAAGTTCAAGCTGAAGGGTCATCTTTTGACATAGCACAAGCTGCATATGGTACTTACAGAATGCTATTTCCAAGGAGCATAACAAATACAGCAGGAGCTCCGGAAAAAGTGTATCACTGCACAAAGCGATGAAGGGCCTAGTGGTTAAAATTAAATCATGTAGTTTTTACTCTAAATGGGAAGTCATGGAACTCTTATCACACCTTCAGCTTTATATTTGAGATAACAAATAAGACAAATATGAAGACATTGAGATAGGAGTATTAAGAGACAATACTGGTATCCTCAATTTTAGTATTTATGGTTTAAAAAACGTTCCCTAGGCTGACACTATGAATAAAAGTACCGAAATAGAACAGAAAGCCTGTAGCCACACATTTCAATGCTTAGGATAAAAGTGTCTATGCTTTAATAATGCATGGGGTTAAAGGGGATTTGTGCTGTCTATTAGACAGTCGAGGTAATAACAAAGCATCAATAAAACACAACAAAGTACAAAGGGCAATGTTTGTTTGGCCACAGATGAGTTCTGTGTATTTAATATCCTTGTGTAAAGTAAATTCTACCTTCTAGTGCACTGGAAAAAAATCCTGGTTGTTATTTTTCCCCACTTCCTTTCTATAAATACCTCATTTTAAATTCCAGTGTCTCCCCTTCCCTCACCAACTATTGATTTTTTTTTCTTTCGGTGAGAACTGGTCAAAGATAATTATACAGTAAACTGAATGTGAATGCTATTTGGTACCTATCACAAGGTACTACAAACAAAAACCAAATTCTTATTCCAATAATATGGAAAAGATGATTTAAGCTTCATTATGTGTGCCTCAATTATTGCTCATGTTATGGGGAGCTCTGTTTAACAGTCACACTATATAAATGTTTTAAAGGGACAAGAAGTTTCCATAATTTATATGATTACATTTTAACATGCAAACCTGCACTGTTTGAAACAGTATATATGCAATGTTTAAGTGTGCTTGGAGAGTAAAGATCCAAACAATTTTATCTAAATGGAGAATGTGTAGAGGGAATACACACAAGAATAAAATGGCCCGTTTTTTATGTTCGTCTTTTTGTTTAAGGCAGAACATGAAAAGGGACTTGTATATTGATTAAATGAGCATGTTCTTCTACTGCTTGCTTTTATGTTTCTTGTTAACTTGTTAACTGGTATAGGGACTGTTCCTTACTTAGTCTGCCCAGCTGTCTGTAGATTTTAAGCTGATATTTATTCAAAACAAATGGTGCAGATGAATTTGTGGGTCGAATTTTAATTTCTGACATGTCTGGTCTGAAAGCGATCATTAAAAAGTGACGTCTGTACTTAACTGAAGCATCTGGCACCAGTGTTGGTCAAGTTACTTGAAAAAAAAGTAATCAGTAACTAATTACTGATTACTTCCCCCAAAAAGTAATCCCGTTACTTTACTGATTACTTATTTTCAAAAGTAATTACTTAGTTACTTAGTTACTTTTTAAAAACACGATTTACAACCTGAAGAGGTGATAAAGCGATAGATCTTTCAGCCCAATTCTACTTTTTCTACATAATCCATCATACAAAATGTAATCAAATGGAAAAGTCTCTTTTTTTTAACTTGTTTTATCAGTTTTAATCTTTTAACTTTATGCATCAAGCAAAAATTTAATTATATGCACCATTCTCTGACTTGAATAAATTAGTTTAACATTTAAACCTATTTTCTGCACATTCCAGCACATAAAATAAAATATTTTTTGTGTTTACACTCACTCTTTTAAATAGATGCAAGTAAAACACAGCAGAAAATAAATAAAGTCAAAGACTCAGCGGTCCTGTTGCTCTATTTTCACCTGTAAAGCAGGACTGCGGTAGGCGGAGGGTTACCCTGGTGCAGGTGTCCCGCTCAGTTGAAGAATCCGCGAGTTTCTCTGTGAGTTTCCCATTACGTCGTAGCTACTCGGAAGTTTAGGGGGGGGTTTTTCGCTGTAAAAAGAAGTTTTCTTCCCACGCACGATGGACGCTAATGTTTTTGTCACTTTTTATGGAATCAAACTCAAAGTAAGGTCAGTGCTCCCACGCTTTAAACGCTGCACGCTCATACTCTCTCCCACAATCGTTATGTGATCCATTGTTGATCTGCACACAGCTGTTGTCACTAACGGCGCACTCGCTTACGTCACTGTCGCGAGACATTCTCGCAAAAAGATCACGGTTTTAGTAACGCAGTAACGCAGCGTTCCTACGGGAAAGTAACGGTAATCTAATTACCGTTTTTGCAATAGTAATCCCTTACTTTACTCGTTACTTGAAAAAAGTAATCAGATTACAGTAACGCGTTACTGCCCATCTCTGGCACTGACGAGTTCATGAAAAACAGAATGAACAGACCTTTTTTTTTTTAAATTCTCACCCACATGAATATAGCAGCCATATTTTCCCCATAACAATTAATCAATTCTAAATAACATTAAAATACAAGCATTTTGCATATACTAAAAGATGAGAAATGTCTAGCTGCCTTTTTAGGCGTCACTGCGACTTGATCTGTGATTTGCAATTGGTTGACTGAAAATTAGTTGCAAATAAAAAATATGACAAAACAACAAAACAGGAATTTTATCAAACCTCACAGTGAATGTTTAAGTAACTGAGGGACCTTTGACTGGCTGTGATCTGTTGACATTGTCACGTTTTCACAGTTACTGTGTATGTAATATCAGTAAAATCTGCGGAAAACAAGGTGTCAGATGGTGGAAAAGTATTTTGCACTTACTTGTAATTGAACTGAGCGATCGCGTAGTCCTTGCACAATGGGACTGAACCTCTCAATGCCTCGCCATTCCCCAGCTGTGGTGATGGCTTCAAGGACCTTCTCCAAACTAAATGAGAACATAAAATGCATGACTGAACAGTTTGAGAGAGAAAAAAATGAAGCAATGCATTCATTTTTAGGGATTTAACCATACGCTCTTTCCTATATTGTATCCAAGGTTCCTTGGAGTGCGCGAGTGACTGAATTATAAGGTAAATTACAGTGCAGTCTTTCTCTTACTGCTCTGTTAAGTTTCGGCCTTTTTATGACATTTTAGCACCATTTATTACTGTGTGCCAGTATGATTTAAACTGATAATAAAGACATGATAGTTATCCACTTTACTATTTAAGTACAGCCTAATCTAATGGAAAAACATTGTGCTTTAACATTAGAAAAAGTCAGTCAGATAGAAATGTTGAGAGAATCAATGACATACATGTTCTCTTCTCCTACAATGCAGATGGCTGACAACAGCTTTACCACATCGGTCATCATTGCAGACTGGTTGGGATCAATGGCTCTTGCCAGTAAAGCAAGACTTTTCTCCTCCCCCAGAATTCGATCCAAGCCATACTGTAATGGAATCAAAACATTATTACCCAGACATGCTGCAATTTGCCCCATTTTTGTCAACAAAAATACAAATCCACATTAAACAACATAACCAAAGTTAAGCTCATCATATATTTTCGTGTACTTCAAATGTATCTAAATGATCAAATATTTGACTGAATAATGTGTCCCTTTTTTTCCTTTATAAAAAAAAAACAAACCCCAGAAAACTATGTCCTACATGTCAAAATTGATATCTAATTGCATCCACAAACACACATAAACTTAAAGTGACTTTGTAACACAATCTCTCCAATAAATCTACAATTTACCGGGGAGAAAGGTTTTCTTATTATATTTATTTTGTCAAAGGGCAATTTCACAGTGTGGTAACTTTTAGTATTACATTATTATGCCACTGGTGACAGAAGACAGAAAAATCAGACAAAGGCAGAAGAAGAAAAGTCTGTAGCGACAGCTGGCAGAGAACACCTGTCTTCTTGGCATTGTGGTTACCCCACATCCCAAGACACCTCTTTAGCCGCAGAAAGGTCTGGGCTAACACAGAGGCCTATGGGTTTTTGTTGGCGCCTGGCACTTATTGAGAAGCAGGATTATATCAGACCTTGCAGCACATTTTACACTGCATATCTTTCTCCATAGGGTTTTAGCTCTACATGGAAAGTTGCTGGGAGGGTTCTTATCCTCTCTGCAGCTACTGATAAACTATTAAGAAAAACAGCTGAAGCATTATGAATTATTAGTACTTGAGAAGTAAACATTTTAAATAGCTTTGGCCTGGGACATACAGGGTGGGCCATTTATATGGATACACCGTAATAAAATGGGAATGGTTGGTGATATTACAGTCCTGTTTGTGGCATATTAGTATTTATGAGGGTGCAAACTCCTCAAGATGGGTGGTGACCATGGTGGCCATTTAGAAGTCGGCCATCTTGGATACAACTTTTGTTTTTTCAATAGGAAGAGGGCCATGTGACACATCAAACTTATTGGTAATGTCACAAGAAAAACAATGGTGTGCTTGGTTTCAACGTAACTTTATTCTTTAGGGGTAGAGCTGAGGTAAAAATTGAGGTAAAGATCTAAGATGGGTGTGGCTGACTCATGAGTGCAGAGCAAAGAGCTCCAAAAGTAGCAAAGTTAGACAGCCAATGACCTCTTCCAATTTTACACCCCTGTCAGTCTTTTGTATTTTTAAGCATTTTTAAGTTCATATAAACTATTTTTGTGATATGAACATTACAGCTTAAAAGGCCATGTTTCAAAAACTATAGTGTCAGTGTAGAATCATAATATATGAATTAGATTAATTTAAAGAAACCTGATCTACAAAAACAGACTTTTTATACCCAGCAAATATCCATCAAACAAAATAAGTGAAATAATAAAATGAAATAAAATAAGCTATTGTCAATACCTTGTTGTTCATGAAGGCTTTGAGACACTGGATAACTTTATGTTGGTTCTTTTTGTCAATTTTCTCTTGGCTATTGAAACAAGACAGCAATAGGTTATTGTTTGCTATTAAACACTTAAAAGAATTGAATAATTATTGAGACCGGAAAGAGTTTGAACATGAATGCATAAACTTACTGTTTCTTGAATAGCAACCTCTCCAAAATGTCTAGCAGCAGTCCAAGACCTTCATGCCCAAAGTTTTGCACCCAGCTGAAATAACAAACATGAAATCGATATCACAATAGTCCCAGACTGACAACTGACAACAATTTCATTCTCATCCACCAGGCAGAAAAACAGAACTCAGTACTTTGTGTTGAAGAGAAAGGCAGTAGAGGTAAACAAGATACTGTAAAAAATAATTAAATAAAAAGGTTGCACATGCATACACTGTTATCCTCTGCTGTGTCTGAAATACATGAACACAGTAAAAGCTATAAACACAAAATTAAGGGAAAGCCTGGCCCATTGAAACCCACAGAGTGGATCCAGTGACTTTTATACATTCGGCTAGAAGTGAGTAAAGGCAGACAGTGTGATTGATTGTCCCACCATTGTCCAACATTCATGTGTGAAAATGTTTTCTACCCAAACAGGAGATTTAGGACTGACATGTCACACAGTGCTTTCTCCAATCATGAGAAAAAACACCAAATGAGAGAAAATCTTCTTCTCTCTCTTCAGCAGATTTTCAGAATCAATACCACAGCAGACTTTAGCATCTCCGATGGAGGAAAACTTTACTGAGAAACTTTTTTCCATGCCCCCTTCCCCACTTTTCTTCATTTCCATGTCAGCCTTCTGTATAAGAGTGCATGTATCTTATTAGGCACATATATGATTAGCAATTAAATAAATCTGGTCTGCACCGGAAATACTAATCAGTTAATCATTAAATTCATTCAATTTCATTAATGCGCATTACCCAAATGCCTTGGTCTTATGTAGACTGTGGCAGAAGAGTATAACATAACTCTACTGGAACAATAATGTGGATCTGACCCTATAAAGACAAAAGGCAGATGGTAACACTGCTAACACAAATGCACATGACACAAGAACGTGACTGTAAAACCAGCAAAGACAATGAAGAAACTGTTCATTATTTTAGGTTCTATATTGATTGCTGTCTAAGCGCTTTCTTCCTTTAACACCCGTATTGGATTTATTTTCTCCAATTTAGCCGACTATCAAATTAATGCAAAGAAAACTTCACGGAATAAAAACATTTTCTTGCTGCTCTTTATGTGAAAGCTGATTTTAGACACATCTTATGGAGAACGTACCTTTGATCCAATAGAATGCTGCCTGTGATTACAGAGTAATATTGAAAGCTTAGGACCAACGTATAATATAGATTTATTTTCCTTCTAAAGGGCAAATTCTTTCCAACCACTGAACTCAAGGAGCTATTCTTTAAAAAAAAAGTGTGATGAAGAGTGACTCTACAAAGAGATTCACATGAATGAACATATTCTACCTTTATTCTACAACAGAGCTGTTTGGAATCAGATATCAGTAATAGTTTTGTTTCATATAAATAAGACAGAACAGTGTTATTAAGAAGTATTATGTTGCTTAATGTGGTGTTTACCTGGTTAACAGCATGAGAGAGAGGCGGATGTAACACTGGGGGTACCAGGAGGTGAGAAAGTGAAGGTAGATGAGTTTAAATACCTGAGGTCAACCATCCAAAGCAAAGAGATAAAGGAGAAGTGAAGAGTCAGGGCTGTCTTTGTGACAGAAGGAAGGCAGCAAGAGTAAAAGGGAAGGTTTACAAGATGGTAGTGGCCTGCTATGACGTATGGCTTGGAGACGGTGGCCATAACAAAAAGGGAGGAGGCCAAAGTGGAGGTGACAGAGCTGACCAGTGACCAGGATTGATATGATTAGAAATGAGTACATGAGAGAGGCAAGGCTGAGCTGGTTTGGGCATGTGCAAAGTAGGGATAGTTGATAGATTGTACAAAGGATGCTAAATGAGGAGCTGCCAGGCAGGATGAAAGATGAAGACCACAGAAAAGCTTCATGCATGTAGTTAAGGAGGACATGCAGAGGACTGGTGTGACAGAGGAGGACGCTAAGGAGAGGGTGAGATTAAGGCAGATAATCCACTGTTGAGTACCCTAAAGGGTGCGGCTGAAAGAAGATGAAGAATTGTAAAGAGGCTGAATACTGGCCCAGGCTTTTGGTCTCCCCAGATCCAAACACCTTCTGTAGTCTCCTTCTCCACACTCGGGTTACCAGTACTTGCAAACCAAGGTACTCCAGCTTTAAGAATGAATACCATTGAACCAGAGGCATGAGCTAAATTGTAGACTGCCCCTCCCTCTTGTCTGAACCTGAATTCCATCTCTGAACATTAGCATTCACAGTTGTTGCTCTAATCACCACACTCTGTGCCTTCCAGCATCATATGTACATAAATTCTCAAGGTGGCAGGATAAAACGGGAAGCTGTTATCTAAATGCTTTATCTTGAAAAGAAGCAGGTTGTGTGTATGATTACATTTTTCTTCCATCTACTATTGTGTCTCTGAAGAACACTGATAAATGGCATTTTGTAATAAATAACCAATTTTAATGTTAATCCAAACAGATGGGAGATTAGTTATTGTTTTTCATTTGTTTGTTTTGATTTATTCAATGTAATCTACACCTGTCACAAAAATATGACAGGTAAACCCCATTCCAGTTTCTACATTAATAACTGAGCTTATAACAAACACCTTAGCTAAATCTATTAACAGGAAGCCCATCTGTTTGGGCGGTTTTGGGTTGTTGTTTTTTTTTTTTACAATTCCTCAAAATATGGAGGCACAAATGCATCAAAAGAAGCAGAATCCTCTTCTAATTGTTTGCACAATACTATGGCTACATCACAATGAATAGCCTGACAGGAGAAAGAAAAGGGGGGGGGACGACCAGCTGTCTGATTCCCAGCATGACTTCTGCAGTGTTTTAAAAAAGGTAAACAAAAACAAAATAATAGGGGCTTTTAATTCCCAACTTCATGCCATATACAGACATTTTCTGCATACATCTCCACTTGTATATATTATATATAGAGTGAGTGCACTAAAACATAGCCTTGTACCATCATTTACTACTATGAGAGCGTGTCAGGGTTAGATGGAAAGAGGCTGACAAAAACAGTGATGGCTTTACAGATGTAGATTTAAAAAAAAAAAGACTGCTGCCAAGGTAGATCAGAAAAAATGCTCTCAAGTTTCAGAGAGGAAAAAAAGACTTATATTCTACATTGGTCCCTACCCAGTCAGTACTGTAGGATTTTGGTTATAGAGGTCTTAATAAGAGCTTTATTGAAATTCATAGCCCAGTGGCAACTGTATGCAAGTTTTTCATCATCAACAGTTCAGGCAGAGAGCAAAGAAGAACAATCAGATGATCTCAAGCAGGAATTACAGAGGAAACCAGGATACCTGCACTGTGAGGCTTTCCTGAAACAAATATGAAAGACACTTGTGGAGACATAAGTGAAAAATGGATACTGGTGGTAAGTCAGCTTTCAAAGGCTGTTTGATGTTTTTAGCTTTTAGACATTCTGAAGATCTCAGAGGCCTGAAAAAGAAAATGGAATAGCTTTCCAAAACGCCTGAAGAAGTCTTATTAAGAGCAAGAACAACCGGGCCGATGCAAAAGTTTATGTATGAGCATGACTGTGTGTCCTAACTGAAGGTCAGGGAAAGTTTGGATACAGCAAATAAAGCTGGACAGACTGCATTTTTTATTAAACATGTCTGTTAAATCATGCATTCACAGATCAAAACTCGTAGTCTTTAAAGTCACATTAAAGGCATGTTAACAGGCGCTCAGTGTTTTGGGTTTTGTTGTTTTATTTTTCAGAGACTGACCCAATCTGTTGTCAGTTTACTCATGGACAAGTTCAGACTTCGCTAACAAGGTCTGGATTTCCTCTTGCTGGTTCAGTTACCATTGTTGCCATCCTCAGTATTATTCAGCAGGTAGCTCACAGAACAATAAAGGTTCGCATCTCGTGGTTACTCCACCATCTCTGACTTTAACTGGCAAAAGTGTTTCTTTTCTGTTCTGGAGATCAGCTACGAGCTACAGGACCACTCAAAAAAAAGAAAAAAGAAAAAAAAGGAACGAGCATTTCTTACATCATTTTGTGAATACACTGGCTCCCATGACCTCTTTTCCAACACCACAATCACTTTGCCAGAAATTCAGTCCAATGATATATAGAGATAGATATATAGAGATAGAGATAGAAATATATGATATATCTATCTATGTATATGTGTGTGAGTGCACGCATGTTATGTCACAGACAGATTCTTGTTTTGTACTCCACATGCTGTCTGCCTAGACTCTAAAATGATTAAAGTATTTTATATTCTGTTCTGTCTGCTCATCTAGCATTCTCTGGCAGCACTTGGGTTTCATTGGTTCCTAACATCTGGCACCCTCCCACATCCCAAATGAGAAAACTTCAATCACACTCTCTGCCTGAATGTGTTTGGAGAAGTGCTGTGCAAAAATTATCTAAAAAAAGAAAGGAGAAACTTTTTTTTTCTTAGTGAAGACACATACCTGGTAACATTTTATGTTATTAGTAATTCATAATGACACACATGGGGCATAGTTATCTACATCTAAGATATAATGCCACAATATTTCGATACTGTGAAAATACTCATTTGTGTTCCAAAAACACAAATATGTATTGTGGGGATGGGAAGAATACGTTTTCCCTAAGTACAAGGCATGTAGAGCCCAAGTGTTTCAAACATTTTTGGTGGATTTCCAAAGCTCTGGGGTCCGTTCTTCGTACCTCGCTAAGTAAGTTAGCTGGATTTGATTGTTGACGATTTCGCCTGATCTTGGATCGTTCGGTTCTCCGAAGCTCATCCGGGACTTGCTGTCATAGCAACATATCCGTAAGCGTAAACCTGCTCGGGAGCAGGTTTACTTTATGTAAACAAGATTAGCTCGCGGCCACGCAGGTATGTCCGCTTCATTTATACAAAAGCAACAGCGATATTTTACCACTGTTTTTCCATAAATAAATATTATCAATGTAACTAAAGATAATGCAGTACTTGATCCTTTTATTGATTTCATACAGATACATACAGGTCATTTCCTAAAAAAAGGGAAATGTACTATTAATCATTCTATTACATGTATTTGATTATTCCAGATGTAATTCATATTTCAGAGTAGTAATAGTAAATTACTTCGTGTAATCAAGATGAGAGACCACGGCTATAAAAGCGAAGGGGGATTTGGGAAGTCTGTCGCAGCCATATCCTGTCCGTATACGTGAGCAACCCATTGCGGAAGGTGCAAGATTGATAAGGAGAGTTTTCAGAATCCAGCGTATATTGCGGGACAGACAGGATCCTTTAGCTCAGCGCGACAGTGTGCTCATAGACAGATATCAATATTCCCGTGAGGGTATTATTTACTTAACCAACTTGTTGACGAGGGGGTGCAGGACCACCACCTGTCTTTTTTTGCTCTGCCCTTTTCTTGGTTGCTGTTATAAACAAACAGATTATTTCAGGGTCTGTTTTCAAGAGACTAAAAGCAATATAAGTGATAAATATTACCATTCTGTAGAATATTCTTATATTTCACTTTTACTTGTTCCCATGTTCTAGTGGGTCCTGTCGTGGCTCTAATGTGAAAGAGGATATAATGTAATATAATATAATAAATTTACCCTACCGCCTACTGGTGTTGGCCAGAGGGGCCGATGGCGTGATATGGCAGCCTGGCTTCTGCCAGTCTGCCCCAGGGCAGCTGTGGCTACAACCGTAGCTGCCTCCACCAGTGTGTGAATGTGAGAGTGAATGAATAGTGGCATTGTAAAGCGCTTTGGGTGCCTTGAAAAGCGCTATATAAATCCAATCCATTATTATTATTATTATTATTATTATTATTATTATTATTATTATTATTATTATTATTATTAAATTACTTACGAGTTTAATTTGTCAGCAACTTTCTGCCAGCCCTCTCTCCTTGCTTTTGCAGCCTTTGCAGTGTTCCCTTGCATTTTAATTAAACTCTGAAACTCCTGAAATCCCTCAATCAAGGGTTCTTCCTCTGCTGCCGAAAAATACCGAGCGCGCTCCTTCGACATTTTCGCTGACCAAAGGGTTGCTGATCAATGTTTCTACTATCGATGCGTAGCCCCTGTTAAGCCACCCAGTTAGCTCACATTACTGCATCCAGCTATACTAATCGTCAACAACAGGTGTGTTCGAAGAACCGGAATAGCGAGCTCAAAGTTAGCGCGATTATTTGATCTTGGATGTAGTAAGCGAGGTACGAAGAACGGACCCCTGGTTTGCATCTCCCTTGTCAACAGATACCTGCACTCCAATGTGCCAAATCCAATTCAGCCGGTATGTATTGTGCTAAATGTAACACATGCCATATAACAACCGGAAGACGGCTCCCTACATATTTCACCTACAGGAGCTGTCCAGCCATGGAAACCCACACCATGAAGCTCTCACTGCAGTGTTTGTGCTTATGTTAATGTCAGAAAAGGTCCGGATCTCTGCAATCACCGAGTGATGGTGACTTTTTATACCCCTCGGCACTTAGCGACCCACTATGTACCTTTATGTGGTCTGCCATTTCGTGATGGAGCTTCTGTTGTTCTCAAATACTTCCACTGCAATAATGGAATCTTATTACAGTCTCACACTAATTCAGTCAGCTCTTTAGAATGAACCATTCTTTCACAAATGTTTGTAAAGGCAGACTGCACGGCTAGTTGCTTGATTTTATCACCTGTGGCAACAGGACTGAAAACACCCGAATTTAAAAAGGCATAGGGTCCGGTACTTTTGTCCATGTAGTGTATGTAGGTTCGCATACATTGGTGCCAAAATACAGCTATGTTTCTGACTTTTAAAAAAAAAGAGCTACATCATTTGCTTTGATTTTTTTTTTTTTAAATATACAATCACGAGCAATAAAAATGAGCTCCACGTGTTTATCTGAATAATAATGATAATTATATTATTACAAAATTATAATTTTGAATTTTATGGAAGATTTAATTGCAGAGGTGAACTCTAAAACCTCTGAAAAAGCTGGGACCTACTGATCAGTTCGCTCTATTTTTTCTTGAGTAGCAGCTCTCCAAGTGTGATTTTTCCATTTTCTATTTGATATTTACAAGTAGCACTGAGGATT
Source organism: Copadichromis virginalis (assembly GCF_057382275.1). NCBI lineage: Eukaryota > Metazoa > Chordata > Actinopteri > Cichliformes > Cichlidae > Copadichromis > Copadichromis virginalis. The sequence goes on from NC_140618.1 coordinate 26,452,243, forward strand.
TATTAACGCTCACTGATTACAGCCTTACTGTAATCACAGCACACCATTATCAGATGCAAAAGAAGCACAGCAATATTTAACTGAGGGGTATCATTTCCAGAAAGACACGAAAAAGGGAATAAGGGAAAAAGCATTGAAAAAAGAAAACAAATTAATCATCCCTCTCTATGGGAAACAAAAACAGTCATAAATCAAAGAGAAAAATGAGGCACCTTATCTGGCTAACTTCACAGCTAAGGTAGCTTGACTTCTAACGCAGTCTCAGGAGAATGGCTACAAGGTTCCCAGGCAGTGCAGCACAGTGTTGCACTCTGCTTAGGCGGTTATGAACCAGATATAAAAAATTAACTTTAAAATGTCCTGTTCATAGCACGTTAACTGACTACAGGAGGGCTCTCTAGGGACAGAAGGCGGAGGCTAAAATTGCAGCAATGTGGAACATCTGCAATACAAAAAGGGGTCATTTCACAGAGTGGGCAATGAATGACATTGTTCTCACTGACTACTAAGAATACAGTACTCCTAAAACATAGATCATAAATAAATGTAACATAGATTATAAATGAGGATGAGCTAAACATTGAATTACCAGTCCCTAAAATACAGTCTGTTTTAAAACCACTGCAAACTACAACCTCAATAAAAACCATTAAGCTGCTGCATATGGAAGTACAATTAACTAATGACACAGGTAAGGCATTCTTACCTTTAGGTGTCTCCACTGCAAACCATCTGCCCACATCTCATTCTATCCCTAGTATCCTCCTCTGTCATATCAACCATCTGCATGTCCTCCTTCACTACATCCAACACTCTCTGTGGCCCTGGCAGCTCCATCTTCAACATCCTTTATCCAATATATCCACGATTGTTTCTCTGTACGTGTGCAAACCATCTCAGCCTTGCTTTTCTTACTTTGCATAACAATTTTTATGTGTATAATCAGTTTGCATATTTTGACATGTTGTTCATGGGTAGTTGTATATGACAGGAAGAGCATTCAAGGTTTCTTTTCACATTGTTGCTAAACTTTACTATATAGCTAAACTGAAAAAAAAAAAAACAAAAAACTGAGCACTTAAACCTGAAGGTCAGTTTTAATAAAAAATGAAAAACCAATTTCCACTTGTTTGTCAGATCCATTTATCAAATCCATTTAATACAATTGCATTTTGTAGCTTTGCTGGTCCTGTGGTCTAGCACTGTGGCCTTCCTTTTAAAAAAAAAAAAAAAAAGGAGAGGGGGGGGGGGGGGGGGGCTGCGGTGGATACAGTAAAGGAGTCGAGAATCACACTGTGAGACTGTAAAAGTGCCAAATTAGTACCAAATTAACTCAGCTTGCATGCTCTAGCACAGCGAGAATGATCAGGAAGCATAAAAGTCTTATAACCTATACTAGTAAGATAACCCTTATATTATGAAAATGTGTAAGCTGTTTGCTTCAGTGCAGAGGGGGAAGGAAAAAAACCCACTGATCAACATCCAAACCAATGTTTTCAGCTTAGGTAGAGTTCTGATGAAACCAGGCGGTGTTATTTTACAAAAGACTGACAGTCTGTCATCATGAGTGGTGACTTCATTCAGTATCTGTGCTGACCATTCAAACCACAAAGCAGTGTCCGATCATTGGAATCAAAGTTTTAACATCATTACAGAGTACATAAAGTACCTATCAGTGCAGTCTAACACAGTTTTGAAGTGAGGTTTAGTCATAGAGCCACATTAGCATTGTGACTGGCACATAAGTTACACCATAGCTACATTACCCACACACTTTTCTTTCCAAGCTCCTTAGACTACGATGACCTGGATGACTGAGAACCTTCACAGACATACCCACATTTATTATAGTCACCTAGATCAATATTGATACAAAATTTACAGTTTAATCACTCTTCTTTAACAAAACAAAAACTGCTAAAAGGCAGTATTGATTGCTAGGCTGTAAGACTCATTTCTGCCATCAGATTAACCTTACAAATAGAGAAAACTATGCTCAAAGTTAACATGAAACTAAAAAAAATATTATTACCAATATAAGATGTAAATATGAACACAAACTGAACACTGAATGATGCTGATGCTACTGCTTCAGTTCAAAATATGGTGCATGGTCTAGAGGACAAGATTAAGAAAGACTGCTAAAAATGTCATTGTCACAGAAAATGCCTGTGAAAGAGAAATGAGAGTGAAAGAGCCCTCTCATTGCAACAGTAACTAAATAAACTGAAGTAATTAAGCACCTTCTGGCAGCAACCTTCCAACAAATGTTTTTGCATTTAATACACATTTATTTTCCCAAAACATATATAAATAGAGTTCATCTTAGTATTTATCTGATTACTATAAATATGGAATGAGAATACTCAAAAATATGAGAAGACAGACACTGGTTAAATAACCTGATCAAACCTAATGTGTGGCACCTAAACCTTCAAGAAATCTTGTTTTTTTTTTGTTTACTTTTTCCACAAACAGTTTAGGTAGCTGAGGGCAGTAATACTTATAATGCAAGCAGGCAACTTTCTACAAGATGCTGGCGTGCAACCAGACAGGAGTGACACATGACAGGTCAGTATTGAGCTGGTCTTAGTTGTTTGTTTGCTTTTAGCGCTTCAAAGATGCAATAAAGCATCAACCATCACAACATGTCAGTGTGTTAGCAACAATACTGACTGGACATTTTATAACTGACACCTGCCATTATGACAGCAAAACACTTAAACTTGCACACCAAAAAAAAAAAAAAAAAAAAAAAAAAAAAAAAAACCACACAAAAACATGATTAAAGGATGATTAGATTAATATGAACTAAATTTGAAGTAATAGAACTTACAGAGGAGAAAATAAGAGACAGAAATACTACATAAAGAAAGGTATATAGTCTGGTGTCCCCGTATAGTGTACTGTCAAATAATAAACTACCAGCGACAAGAGAGGGGAATTAAACCTAAAGAGGGCAAGTCCACTTTTAGTGTCAGAATCTTGTACCATACCTGACGGGGTTGCTGGTAAGGGATACTCGCAGTGAGTCTAGACAGGAAAACAGACGTTCATCCATGACCCCTGACTTCAGCTCACTAAGGAATTCCTGGGGAGAAATCTGATGGCTGCTTCTCAAGTTGCCCTGTAAAATGAAAAGAAAGGAAGAAGAAATCTCTCAAATACAGCCTTGCAAATTCTGCCAAGTAAAAATAAAAAGTTTGTTTGTTTTTGTTTAAATTGCCCAGTTTTTCCTGACTTTTGACCAATCCTAAAGCACTTAGCTTTATTCCCATGCTTGCTCATTTTAATGTACCTCTAAAAAGTTCCCACTTTATACACACACATACACACCTTACATGTCCATACACATTTCTAGTCTAAGGTATTTCTGAATGGAAATGTTTTAAAATGTATAAAATTTCAAAACTATCAACAACACAACAAGCAAAATTACTGAAAAAGACCTTAACTATTAACTTTATATATTTAGAATGCATGAACCGGGGGGGGGGTAGCTATACCAAGTATTTCCTTTTCATTCCCTGACAAGACACTAGGGTTACTACTGAGTAAGACTTACTACTGCTTTTGTGTGGGTGGGTGGTAAAGACTTGAAGCTAAACTTACTTTTTGTAATGTTCTTGATTGATCAAAGACCTCAGATATCACCATCTATCACTATCTGAAGGAATATATAATCCCTAATCCCAACAGGCTGGCAAAAAAAAAAAAATGAAAAATGAAAAAAGAAATATATCCAGTCTGTTTCTCACCTCACACCTCTTCTATAAAGCCCTACTCTATAGAAATATATACAGAAAGGCCTCTAATCTGAAAAACAATACAAATATATTTACTTTTCAAAACTTCAGTGATAAAACCTGTCATTTTTATTCAAAGAATGTATCGTATAGCAGCAAACAGTCTTATAGCCCAATAAATAGAAGCTTGTTACATATATAGAAAAGTCAAAGGTGTACAAGCTTTTGAAATGGCAGCCAGAAAAGTATAGCTTTAGCTCATGTGATACTGATTGTTGAGTAGCTTGTTGTCCTGATTGAACTCCGGGAAAACATTTTATTTGGCATGTGTTCCATGTTCAATTGGACTTCACAACATGGCTCATGCTCATCACCACAAAACACATCAAAGCACTCCACTCATTTCAGATAGCAGTCCTATGAAACTATCACTCGCACAACATCAGAACCCTCCAGTGTTGTTACCACGGCTAAAACATGTCATTTCTGCTCCGCTTACAAATTGGTTCTTGATTGCAAGCATCATCAGCTTAGTCCAACTCCCACTTTGTATGTCTCTTGCTCGGTGCTGAGTTAAGTCGAATGGTGGTGGCAATTTCACAAAAACAAACCACTGCCTGGCTGCACAACAGACCATCAAGGATACAGAAAGTGTCTGCCTCCCTCTCTTTTCCTCTTCAAGCCCAATGATCAACTGCCTCTCCCATCCTGGTGAGAAATGATGATGACTAGGCGGTTTGTTTTTCAGGATCTCTTGGGCTTTCAGCAGCAAGAGGAAAGTATGATTGCTGCTCTTGGTAGAAACAGGCCCGGGTCCTTCTGGTGTTTCTTATCAAAGGAACATTCGTGGCACCCTGTTTGCCCAGTGACAGCAAGTCCATCCACATAACATGGATAGACTCCAGATGCATTAAAAGCTTCATATGTTAAAATGTGCACTTGGAGCATAATGCATGATTTTCTTTTAATAATCATTTCAACTGAGGTTATAGCCAAAATGGACCAGTGAGTCACTGTTTAGTGTTTTTTTAATACTGCCTGATTAGAGTTCTAAGGTTGGTCAGGGATGTACTCCACTCTTGAAACCTTCACAGAAAATACATTTTGGAAGACACCCCCCTGAATTTCAAAGAGACTTGACCCAAAGCTAGTGTGTACATGAGAAAGATGATGTGCACTCATAATGTACCATTTATGCGAGCATTGTATTAACATACAATAGACCACGGGTGTCAAAGACATTTTAGTTAAAAGGCCACATACTTCAATTTGATCTTGAAGTGAGACCAGACCAGTTTATTAAAAAAAATGAAAAAGCATAATAACATACCCTTCCTTTAATGTAGAAGCACAGTTAAGGTCTGAAAATGTTAATGAACCATTCATTTACAAAACTTTTACACAAAAGCCTAAGATGTCATATTAAATATGCACTACAGATGGGAGTGAGACTATGCACAAAATTTTGGAGCTAAACTCATTTATCTTTACACGTCATTATTAAAACAGCCTGATAAGATCTGCATATACTTTCTGTACACATTCACTCCATGGTAGTAATACTCTGACCACTTCACCTTGAACAGCAGTGCGATTTATTAAACTATTTAAGATATAACAAATTCCCTGGAATTTTCACACTTTGCATGGGTAGGTGGTATAGCTTCAAAATTATATCACAATATTTCAAGAAAATTTGCAATAATCATATTTCAGACGAAAGGAAAAAAGATAGCGGGTAGCAACATTTATTAATTCAAGTAAATGAACAGCATTTTCTATCCACCTTTGCCAATGAGCTACTGTCACTGATGAGACACAATCTAAATCAAAGTGTTAATCTACTGAAACAACTTTCCAGCAGCAGAAGCATCGTAGTGCAATATTAGTGGCACACAGCATTATATCAAATGACATAGTAAAAAAGCAAATGTAAGCACTAACATAGTGCAGCCCAAGTAGCGTACACGTATAGCATGACTGCTTAAAACTTTAATTTAACACTACAGTAACGGCAAATTATTCATGTAACTCTGTAGGAACTTCACAATACTGTCAGATAAGAAAACTGAAAAAGAGTTTCGACCTGGGGTGTTTGTGTTATTTTGGGTCAAGTTTTCTAACCAGCTGCTTAATATCTTGCTTTACCACTGTGCAACAACAACAATAATAATAATTTCCACCCAAGCTTGGCACTTCCTGTCATTAAGGAGTGCAACTAGCGAGCGGAAGCATCAGTTCTTGGTTGAGTAATTTGTTTACTTTAGGGTTGCACCAGTTGCCAATATAAAATGGTGAAACAAATTTGTGTTGTTTCTACCTTTAGCACAATTGTTTTAAAATTTGCAAAGTGTTTGCATTGCTCTTTACTGAAGGTTGTTGAACTAGCTGCTTATTTTTGTTAACGGTATTAAGTTGTTAGCAGAGACGGACATGCTAACATGCTCTCAGACAAACCATGACTCACAACTTCTAGGTATACAATATGGCAAAGCCCTACTGCACATGGACCCATTAGTAGGTCAATTCTAGCCCCCGCCTGCATGCAGTAGACTTTTGTGTGCTAAATCAGCGGTCCCCAACCTTTTTTGCGCCACGGACCGGTTTATGCCCAACAATATTTTCACGGACCGGCCTTTAAGGTGACGCGGATAAATACAACAAAATAAAACCAGTACCGGTACCGAAAAAAAGATTTATTCATAACATACGTGAAAAGACCCAGGAAAACCAAGTTAACGATAAAAGTCATAACAAAATAACGCTGAAAACCGATAAAAACCCTGAAAACCATACATTTCAATTCTCGCGGCCCGGTACCAAACGACTCATGGACCGGTACCGGTCCGAGGCCCGGGGGTTGGGGACCGCTGTGCTAAACCATGTGCTATATTTTCAAATTAGAAACAATACACATGGATTTTGGATAAACCCTTTTACACAGATTCTGACCATTTGACAGGTCTTAACATAAATTTTCCCCATGCTCAGCTTCAGTTGATCGAGGAGTCATATTTTTGAAGATTCTTTGAAAGCAATTTAAGGCAAGGCAAAACTCAATTTCCTGCACAGCAGGGGCATTGCACATAAATCAAAACACAATGTCAAAGGTCAGCAATTATTTTTTGTGACAACATACAAGGAAATTGTTTCTCTCCAAGGCTATCTCCAAATTCACAGACTAAAAAAGGAAGTGGCATACATCGGTTTAAAAATTAAAGGTCAATTGGCAAAACAGCAACATGACTGAGAAGGTCACATTGTTGTTGTTATTTTGATGGCACGTTAAACAAGCAAAAGCAAAACAAGAAAACTTCAAGTTCCTTTGTGTAAAAAGTAAAAACATTTTTGTTGATATATACTTCACCTTGCTTAGTGTTTTAAACTCAGTGACACCACATTTCCTCAGAAATGTTGACCTTTTTCTCAGAACTTCTCTCCAAAAACACATAATGAACCACTTCTTAAATGCAGAGTATTATAAATCTGCTCTCTTAAAGAAATTAATTTCACTGTTTTTTGGTTGGTGCCCACATTTTTTTACCATGCAGGTATGAAAGGTAACAAATGCAGGCCAGTCACCATGGTAACTAGAGACAAGGATAGACAGCCTAAGGCAAACTTGAAGGGATGTCTGGTTATAACAAATATAATAAATTTCTTACTTGGATGTAAGAAATTTGGACTTGGACTTATTTCATACTTCTTTGCAACACATGATGGCAACTTAACCAGAAACCTGTAGCTATCAAATACGAATAGGCCTTACTGTTCACAATGTCAATTATTTGGTTTTTTTTCCCCCCCTACCCATTTCGTCAGCTAATACATTAACTTTTAAGAAGTGCAAAAGACAAGTACAATGTCTGGATACCAGGAAGTTCTTTTTTTAGCCTTTTCATGTAAGAAAAATGATATATCGATGCTTTACAATGACTTGTGGAAGCTTAAAATATTTATATTCTTTAATATCCTGTACCTCATACTGTATGCTACATACTGTGATCCATCAACAATAATATGACTGTCACAGAAATAACTTGTTTTCCTAGGGCTGGGCGATATATCGAGTTTTTAAAAAATATCGATATATTTTCATACGAGATATAAGATGTGACAATATCGTTTATATCGATATAGTCTATGTTACGTTATAATTATACTTGTGGAGCCGCAGGTTTGTCTCTCTTTCGTCCACTTTTGTCTCTACGCAACGTTACTCGGCCTCGCCTCTCCTGCACTGAACACAACTCCCCCATAGCTTCACCTGCAGGCAATGACAAGATGAAAGCGGAAAATCTCCGTTAGCGAGTTACCGTGCGTGGGGCTGGATGGCGTCAACGTGTTAGCGAGCTAACCGCGCTAACGACATGCAGCCCAGAGGGGCTGCACGGCCTAAAATCCTTTCCTTTTCTCAAAAATCGACAGTGCGCCTTATGTATGAATTCTGGTTGTGCTTACTGACCGCGAACCGATTTTATGTGGTACACAGCGCTCAGCAATCTGTCAAAAAATGTTTTAATATGACTTTGCTAAGCTACGGAGCTGCACCGCTTGATGGATTGTCGGAGAATTACGGCTACAGAGGAGGAGCCTCGCGGAGTGATACGTACTGTGTGTGTATAAGGACCACAAATGGCACCTGTTCAGAGACGTGGTGCAGCTGTGAAATCTGTCTCTTTGTTATTATGCTCAGCGTCTATTAGTTTACATTTTGACTGCACAATTGTGAGCTTTTTGTTATGCACAAAAACAACATTGTTTTCTTTTATTTATGGACCATGATTATTTAATAAATGCTGATAATTTATTTTTGAGTAATATCTACGCTGTATGTAAATAAAAGTGCCCGTGTGACATCTGGGACACAGTGTGACTAAGAACTCTCTTTTTGTTCTTAACTTATGGCTTAAAAAAAAAAAAAAAAAAAATCGAGATATATTTCTTATATCGCCATCCAGCTAAAAAATATCGAGATATGAATTTTGGGTCATATCGCCCAGCCCTATGTTTTCCTATTTCCCAGTCACTCTTTATTACCTGCAGTAAATGTTTGCTATAATCATAAAATAAAATGAATCCACCTCCATGTCTGGGCCAAAAAACAAAAACACAACAAGAATAATGCAGATATGCAAAGAGCTAATTCACCTCTGCTGCTCACTCAACAGAGTGCGTGCCTATGTGGAAAGCGAGACGTTGCACTTCTCTTCAAAGATTTTTGACAATGTATTTTTGGTCTTAAGTGGTATAAAAAAAATAAATAAATACAATTCATTTTGTTGTTTGTTCACAACAACAATGTTAACTTAAGTGTCATGATAACTGCTGTGAGTGAGAGAGATGCTGAGTACTCAAGGCAAGTATATCCTTCTACATTTAAAGAACACAATTAAACAGGTGCCGAAAACTGAAAACCAGTGAACAAGTATTCTAATATTTAGCCCTAAAATTCAAGCTACATTCACCCGCACCATTTAAAGCGGGATTTTCCACTTTTGTTCTTAAAAGATTTCCATCCACATAAAAATGCAAAAAATATATGTCACATGCTGTCAAAAGTGTTGGTCATATACCTCTAACTGCAGAAAAGCTGGCCAATCAAAGGTCTATAAACAATATCATGGATCATAGTCTTCTGTTTAAAAAGGAGATAAATGCACGCACATGTGATGTTGCGTGACACAGTCATTTTCCAAGTTCAAATTTGATACAGAAACAGTTTCAAAAGCTTCATTTTCTGTGACTTCAAACTCCAAAAAGGCCAAAACGCACAGAAAAAGTGATGTTTACCAAAACACGTGTGGATGGTACCTCACAAACCAAAACTCAACCAGTTACCTTCCACTCAAAAAAGTTAGAAAGTATGAAACTCAAACTTCTTCAGGCTGCTAGACACTGCTAATTAAAAGCATCAGCAACACGTTTCAATGCAAACATTCAACCACATAAATATAAAATGTCAGTTAATTTAAACTCAAAATAGGTGAAATATTTTAAATATTTAAAAACTTACAGTTTTAGAGGCAGTTGATATATACTGAATGACCATTTCTTTCTTTGTGTTGAGGTCTTTTTCTCTCAAAGGAGTCTTTTTGTCCTCATTCAAGTTCATGTCTTCCTAAAAAAGAAAAGAGAAAAAAAAACTACAACATTACCGTGGCCAAAATTTGATGTTGTTTTTGAATGCCTAACTGACTCTGGAAGACATTAGCATTCTGCACTGTTTCTAGCGTCAGCAACCAAATATCAGCTGCTTTGTGGCCATGATCATAAAATTACTGAACTAAAATGAAAGTTTGAAAAATATCATCACTTGTGTTAAATTGATTATTTGTCTTTTTGAATATCTTTATCACTTAGTCCCTGGTAGCACTTTTTTTTTAATGAAATGTGAAAATGTTGTACAAAAAGTAAGAACACACCATCATCTTTTCAAAAAGAGCCAAGATCTCCTTTTCTGAGTTTATCTTTGACGATAGTTCCTCAAAATGATGTGAGGTGGAGGATGAAGAACTGGACCAGTCGTTTGCATTGTGCTTAGATTGTGTCAAGGGTGGGCGCTCCTTTTTACTACCGGGAATCCGAATACTGGCGAATCTGTCCAGCTGTAGAAAGAAAGAAAGCACAATTAAAAATAGAAAAAAATACTCCAGACTTGGAGTCAAGTTTAGATGATTATGAGCACATTTAAATGGTTAGTAGTCAAGCAGAATAAAAAAAACAGTTATTAATAAACTAGAATGCAATGCTAGTAATATGAAACAAACTACAAACAAGAAGTCTGTCCTATGATGTTAATGGCTCCAATGCCTGACTGTTTTGGTTTTGTTAATGATGCTCAAAATAAGCAGAAGCAGTGACCTCAAGTAAGGTGACGTTAGATGTTGCAGAGATCGATGACACAAAGCACACACAGAAGCATATCAGTTTGTCAAAGCTTACCACATCATCTGTGATGTTTCTAAAGGGTAAGTGCTATAAGTGGGGAGCAAAAAGAAACAAATCAGGATACACAAAGCAAAAGCACCAAATATTCTAACAAACACTTCTGGAGCACATTTTTACATTCAGGCTTCAAGAATTTGCTTCATTTCAGTTAAACATTTGTGCCCCATTCTTTGCAGCATACAGCATAATCTAAAAAGAATAGAGACAGTGAAATGTCTGTATTGATTTGTCCCTACTCTGTTACACTTATTTTGACATTCAAAGAGTTACAATGGCGTTTTACATTCACATTCAATTTTTTAAAAAATGCTTCTTTAAATGGAGTGGACAGTACGACTCTGCAAAACATCAACACCAGTCCAACAACTGGCAGGGAGGTCTGCATACTCATGCACATAATAGAAGTTTCTGTTTAATGTTGTTTAACTGTTGTGTCCTTGAGCAAGACACTTCAACCGTTGGCTACTGGTGGTGGTCAGAGGGCCTGGCAGCGCCAGTGTCCGGCACCCTCGCCTCTGTCAGTGGCAGCTGTGGGCAGCTGTGGCTACAATGTAGCTTGCCATCACCAGTGTGTGAATGGGTGAATGAATGTAGCGTAAAGCGCTTTGGGGTCCTAAGGGACTAAGTAAAGCACTATACAAATACAGGCCATTTACCATTTAATGAATGATCCAAAAATATCAGAAAGATGCACTTATTTCTTCTGTCAATTAAATCAGCAAAGACTCGCTGCCTTTAATAGAACTGGCCTGACTATGTGTTTTCCTTCCCAAATGTCCATGGTGTGCCAGATATACAGCTGATTTAAATAAATTAATTTATTTATTATAGCACATGTCCCAGAAACTTGCATCACCAAGTACCAAACATGACATTTTTGACAAAGTTGCCTCTAGGCAAAACTGTTTACCATTTGCCAGTGTTAGAATATTTGCATGTGTGTGGGTTATTAATTTTGGCAGGACTTTTTTGTTGTTATCAAGTTTTTACATGGTCACCATATAAAACAACATTTCTATCACAAATTAACTGCTACATGGAGCCTGACCAATACAAATTTTAAGACCTATTCCAAAACAGATATTTAACTATTTAAAAATTCAATATACTGTTGTTTTTTTTTCTTTCAGCCACACAAAACCGATTTCCTTAACACATGTTACATGTAGTCATCTATGAGGTCTTTCTCAAAAATATTATTTTCCAATTTAATTAAATAACAACGGTAATGACTTTATCATTTTAGTTCTACTTCTGCTGGAATATGATAGGAACTGGCCAAAAAGCCACACAACAAAATAACTACCAATTAAAAACTATATAAAGGACATTTTTGTGATGAAAGAAGAACTTGCCAAACACGGTAATTACTGATAAAGTAAAATTCATTATGGCCACAGCAATTCCAGTCCTTCAGTTAGTCCATTTGGGGAAAAGAAAAAAAAAGGGCAAAAAGGCATCTCACAACTACATTAACACACTGATCTGACATGTTTCCACCAGATATAAAGTGCTTTTTGAACAATCTTTGGGAGAGTACGCACTATGGATATAGCACATTTACCAGCAGACAAACATTTCAGTTAACTCATTAAGAAAACTAACATCCTGCATTACAGCTGTGGCAGAGGAGATGGTGGTGACCTCTGCTTTCAAGAGGCAAAAGCAAAGGTCACGAGAAGCTGTAAAAGAAAGCCCACTAATGCAAGCTGCAGTTTTTCAATACTCTTTTTTTTTTTTTTTTTTAAATACACAAAGATGGAGAAATCTCAAGAAATCCAGATGTTATTCTGACAAGAAGGTGAATCAAGAATAAAACCAGCATGTTTGGGGTGTTATATATAGATGGGGGTGGTATACATTGCTCCCCTTACCATGAGGCATTCAAAAAATGTTGGAGATCCTAGTAAAGCAGGCGTTGGCTTTAAGATGACTTTTGTTTCCACAGCAACAACTCATTCCTTAGGCTTTGTGATACTGCCTCTATTGAAACTGGATGTCATCGAAAAATTCACTAACATGTAGTTAACTCTATCAACTGAAGAAAACCTCGCTTCTTTGGTATTTCCTCTTTAAAAGAAGAGGCAGGCACTCCTAATTTAAAGATCCTGTGAAAGCAACTTGGTGTCTCTCATCCAGACAGACACTAACACTCAGGGATTACTTTGTGTCGGATCATGCCGGAACTGCACCCTCCCTGTGTTGCAGATCCTCCTAACTTACAAATTAGGCACTGAAACACTCTTCTAAAAATTACCACCTGAGCGGAGTCACAGCAAAGACATCAAAAGGCCTCATTCCATGTGAGATGAAGTCCACTGAGATTTTACTATGCTATATGCTGCACATTTTCAATGAGCAAAGTTACTTATGGAACAAAGAGTTTGGCTTAAACAGAAATTATAAAGTTGTCTTAACATTTTTTAGCGGACTAGCCAATAAAATAAAAGCCTTCTAAATTAATCTCAGAAAGGTGTCCAACACTTGACTGGACATCTTTGTTTACGCCAAACACCTCTGGTTGATGGAAGGAAGATTTGCTGAGAGTTCTTGGTCCCATCTGGCTGGTGCAGTCATTTTAGACTGAATGCAGACCAAGGCTTCCAACACCTTTGTCTTGGATCAAGCAATCTAAAAGAAACCTGGCTGGGGAAAAAGAACAGGCTTTGTCCTCTTGCTTTCCCACCTACATATCCATGAGATCACAGATTCAGCAAGGTCCTGCAGATGGATTCAAAGTACTACAGTCACCTTTAAACAGGCAGGCTCAGACTCAAGTTTTTATGGCATATTTCGAACCACTGAAACTCAATTTCTATCCACTTGTCTAAAGATATCAAGAAATAATATATAACAAAACTAGATTAAATTATGTTAGCAATAAAAATATAAAGAAGTAGCATAGCCTGACTACATCAAATATGTCTAGTAAAGGATTTGGAGGACGGATAGAAACATTGTAGATACTCCATGATTTATTTCTTTAACACCATTTAAAATTCACTTTAATAGGTTTCCTGCATTTATGCTGAATGAATAGACATTAAATGTTACCGTAGCATGCCAATCAGAATTAGCTACAGTTTTATATAAAGTGACCAGATAACAATGACCATCTCAAGTTACCAGAGACTCTGGTAATGTGTTTGCAACATATTTCTCAAATATTAAATCAATGAGTTAATTTATCAGGTTTTAATTCTTATACACTGTAGATAAACATGTTTATGCTTCAAACGTAACTTTCATCCAGCACTGTACACTAATCAAAGAAGGTGAATCCGAATTCCTATTATGGATTGCATTGTCAGATGTTAAACGAACAGGTCATCAGTGGGAGTGGACAGAAACCATTTGAGAAAGACTAAATTTTGCTTCATTTTCCACTGGAGTCTCTGAACAGTGGCCACAGGAACTTGACTTGGAGTAACACTCTCAAGCACAGGTTGAGCATGCTTTAAAGAGATCTGTGTCACAAGCAAGTCTCCTATCAGAAAATGAAAAGGGTTTGGGGTTGTTGTTGTTTTTTTAATTGCTAGTCTAGCTGTGTAAACAAACAAAAAAAAACATGATTTTGTTTACACAGCTAGACTAGCTGAAGAACAACAACCGACAAATACCAAAGAGACTAAATGCTGTCTTGTTTGTAGGAGGGAATGCATGGATTAGTGTCAGTTAAACCCTGTGCTAATTTTAACCTTTTGATTTCCTACATGCAAAGTCAACAAACACTCAAGGTTATGGCTGTCGAAGAAATTCTACCATATAAAACATTACTTGTGTAGCCTCCTGTGCTTTGTTAACTGTTCGTTTCTCTCAGCCTCCCCAGACATGCAAGCACATTACGAAGGCATGACACATCTTCACCACGAGGTCTAACCGTGGTTGTTTGTCTATCCAAACTGGTCGTTCTGAAAGTAATAGAAAATACCGATCCAAGGTGTCAGCTACATTCTTTATATGGAGGGCCATCTACCCGTGTACTGTTCTGTCCACATCAATGTCCTTCTCTGTGGCTGGTTGTATCATAGGGAAAGCATAACACACTGAGTGACCATCTATTTGCAGCGTTTATCAAATGCTTTCTGTATCATACCGTTAGAGTAAAACCAAAGCTCGTTTTAGTCTTTTCATACTTACAAATTTTGGTTTGCGGTCTCCGTCATCGGTGTATGACGAAGTGGAGCCCTTCTTCTTTTGAGATTTACTGTCCCGTCCGGTGGTGGATTCAAACCGCTGACTGTAACTCTCCATGATGACCCAATGACTTCTACACCAGCTGACAGCTACTGAAGACCTAAACCTTTTATTGCATGCAACGTTAGCAGACGACAGAAGAGCTAGAGGACCACACAAAGGAAAATGCTTAGCACATAACAACACTAGGTCCAAGCGTTTTTAATGTTTAGTGCTCAGTCTCACCTGTCCGTTTAGCTAGCTAGCCAGGTTTACAATACTATCATTCACCGGTGACTTGACTTAGCGCTAATCCAATTTATTGACTGTCACGTAATGCTCTACTTTCCGTTAACTAAAAAAATGCGCCTTAAACGTAACAATTTTCCCGGAGACTTACAAAATTCACCCGAACATTAACTGAAAGCCATACAGTCATTACGAGTTTCAGCAGAAGCGTTAGGTGGGTAAAATTAAGATACTTTTTTTGACAGACCCGCGCAATGATTACGTCAGCTTCCCATGTTTAATCCAACCAATAGCAATCACGGAACCGCAAACGGTGACTCGAGTCATAGTTTAGAGGGAGTTGATTGGCTGCCTGAAGTGTCAGTCAATCCTACTTCAGTTTTAGGGTTGTTCGTTTTATTCAGCCAGTATCTCCTATGCGATAGGTTTTGTGTGTAGGTCTTACTTGCATCCAAGCTTTTCTCTCTGTATTAGATAGATATATTAGATTTAATTCAGTTTGCCAAGTGACAGTTTTTCTCTTATAGAAATATTAAACAGAAAGTGACAGGCGATAATGACAGGTTGCTTAAATATAATTTCTTAATTAAATGGGTAAAATAACTCAGTATAAATGCACACATATAAATAGAATAAAATAAAGGTCTTTAAATCAGTTTAGTAGGCTACAACCGCCTTTTTTTATTTAGTTGGCCAAACCCAGGCTTTATTTTAGTGATGTATGGTCTAGTTTAAATGACCTAATTAGAGGATTAGAAATTAGTGTATCAGAGGGACATCTCAGGTTGAGTGCTTTGGAGACAGAGAGGAAAAGCTGAGATAGTTTAGACTTGCAGAGAATGGATACTGGATGCACTGGACAAATGATGCTGAAGCTGGAGCTGCGAGGCAGGAGGAAAAGACCAAAGAGAAGATTCATGGATGTAGTAAAAGATAACATGCTGAGATTTGGTGTGACAGAGGAGGATGTTAGAGACAGGGTAGTATGCAGGCAGAGCTGATGGAGTTTCTGTGGCGAACCCTCATAGCTAAGGAAAACATTAGCAATAAAAAAAAAGTAATAATCGTCCACATTTTTCCACATCCTATGATGTAGGATGTCCAGGATTCAAGAAATTGTTTATCTATCATGGAATAAAGTTCAGTCAGAAGTCGATGATCACAGTAAAATGAGGGTGTTTTATATTGTTTCTTGTTTGTCTCTTTGATTTCCACTGTAAAAGCAAGCTAAACCCACTGTTCAATCCCAAACATCTTGTATGATGCAAACAGCAACACGGTAACGTGATGCAACTACCAGAAACTTTTGCACGCTTCTCAAGTGCTCTCCTCAAACCTACAGTTTGATCCCTGAACACATACAGTATCAGGGAGAGTTCCTCAACATGAAGCATTAAAAGTTTTTTGTGCCCCCTGTTAGTGAAACTCATAAATTATAGAAAACAGTAATAGTTCAGACTATTGACAGTAAACTGCAGGATATTAAAGATTGCTCCTGGTGGATGCCAACTGTAAACTGCTGTATACCTCATGTTGTTATTCAGTAGTTATGCGTGTGGAACTCGTACCCTTGAGGACAATTGTGTTACATAACCAAATGATGGCAATAGGATAAAAAGCCACAAGTGGTATTAACCTTTCCCTCTGTCTGTGTTCCTGCCTCCAGACTGCTAGGACCATGCTCATCCTCTGCAAATCCATAGAAGTGGAGTCACATGACAATTAGACAGGCTTAACCTCCTGACTGTTGCAGTTTGATTGATGTTGTTCTCAGAAAGCATGTCTCACAGACATCAAAATCAGAAAAATAAGAACACAAAGATACAGTACAGCTCAGCCTTTATATTTCAAGCATTAGTCTTGGCCAACTTGAGCAGTGATTCAGTACAATTATGCTCTAATTATTATTTTGTTAGTCTGCAATCATGCAGTGTGCCGGACCAAATTCACACTCATAGGTAGATCGCATAAATCCAGAGATACACCGGCATGTGATTTAGAAGAAACATATTTGGTATGCACATTATAATTTTCAGAATTTTTTTGTTTTTTGTTTTTCCAAGGCTAAAAGTGGAGTCAGACGTCACCATTAAATGAAACCTTCAGCTATGAAATTAAATTGGACCTTCTTTCAATTCAAGCTCTTGAAATCTTGTTATCTTGAAAGACCTTTATTCCTTCAATCCCCGGAGGGCTGTCTGCATGACTGCCAGCAATGTGTTAACACTCTTCATCTATAGCCAAACACAAGCCTTGTGGCATTATGCCTCGCTAATCCTCTCAGACAATGAGAGATCGAGTCTTCCAAGTTGGTCAAAGAATAGCCACAGGGATATATAATCAAAAGCCCCAAATGCCAAATAATATAAATTTTGAATTTTCCTTGTACTGATAACGCAGCTGATCTGTTTAAATCATCATACCACACACAGCAAATCTGACTGAATGGGTTCGTTTTTTTGTGCTTTTTGATTGAATTACATACTTTAATAGTGTGAGCATTTCAATTCTACATTGACATTGCTTTTTCTTGTATTTGCTTTTTTTTAAAGGTAGAGTTCATATTAACACGTCTGATTGTGATAAACAGCTTCAAGGATTATCAGTAAAAAGGTGATTTAGGTAGAAATATATTTATATTTGTAAATGTTTAAGATATTTTCAACAAAGAATGACAATTGACACAAATTAAATCTCATATCAAAGTCAGAGGTTATAGGGATGCAAAGAACCAGTGCTGAATACTGCATAGAATTTGAGAACTTCACAACTATCACAATGACACAGGGGCTCAGACCTAATAAGGGTAAATTTATCCTCACCATGAAGCTTTGTTAGTGGAGCAGACCATTTCTATGTTTCACATTGAAAGCAGCTTCAAATGTTGTTACAACGTCTGCACGGAGAGTTGGCCGTTCTTTAACTTTTCAGTGTGCATATACTGCCATCTTGTGGTTTCAATTAGATGGCACCACTGGCCCTAGGTTTCAGAGATAATCGAACCATGCAAAGTGGTGGTGGTTTCCATAAGTCTTTTTTCCGTTTGTTAATTAACAAATGTTATACAGTAGTTTAAATACACAAGAAAACAAATAGATATCAGCATTCAGAAACACTCACATTTTCCATGTCTACAGAGAGTGTCTCTGTGCCTGAAAAATAAATTAGGTTTAAGCCTGCACATTATGTGTCCACCAAGCTATTCAGGCAAATTCTTCTTGCATAACTCCTTAAGTGATTTTGTTTATCCTGGAAATTTATAATAACTATGCATCAGTGATTTTAAGATTTTTTTCATAACATGTTTTATTTCAGAGTAGTCAGGGAAGCAACATCCAAAATACACATGTATGTGTTTTTCCCCCCGTTTGCTTTGTTTACTGGACTTTTAGACAATTTAGCCGAATGAGATCATGCCTCAAATTCCTGAAAAAGAGTAGAGGTTTCACCTGAGCCTTAAGCAGAAAAGGATAAAGCATGAACAAGTTAATGGTCGAGCACCACTTAAATGATATGGAATACCCTTACTGCTCAAAAAATAAAGCTGCTCTACGTTCCACACTCAACACCCAACTGATTCAGTGACTCATTACTGCAAGTCATTGAACCGATTGGGTGAACTTAATAAAGTGGCTGTGGATCAGCCAATCACATGGCAGGCAAATGGCCTTCACAGTCATCAGATCTCAGTCCAGTAGAGCACCTTTGGGATGTGGTGGAATGGGAGATTGACATTATGGATGTGCAGCCAACGAATCTAACACAAACTAATGTAAGTGATTTATCTGTTAGGTAATTTTACAATACAGACTATTTTCTTGACATTTGTTCTTCTATATAGCCTGAAGATTATTAATGAAGGACTTACATATCATTCCTATCTTAAAAAGTATAAGAAAAAGCAATAATTATTAGTAATTAAAAGCATTTTCTGATCAATGGGCTGTGCAATGATTTAGTATCAAATGTCATCTTTAAAAATATTTTTAAATGGTTTGCACTTATTTAGATAATACATGATTTTTATTTTCAGACATAAAAATTCCAAAAACATGTAATGCAGTACCAATTAATTTAATGTAAGAAATCTGCTGGAGATGATCCTTCTTGTTCAAACTAATTTTGCTGCCACCTCGTATCTTATTTCTTACAAAATGTCATATCGGACCCACTGAGACCTTATTAATATTCCCACAAAGTACTGCCCACAGCTTGAACATCATAGGCCTTATGAAGAGGCCACTTTTCTTCATCATGTGGTTTTACTGCATGGTTGATTAGTATATGGCTGAGTCTGAGTCCCTTTCATCAAACCTGTAACAGCAGTAGTCGGTTGCATCCAGGAACAGCTGATGCATGCTTGCTGTGTGTCTCCAGTATTACTCTGAGGTTTGTAGAGGTTTGTATGTGGACACACATACACACAGTTAACTCAGCACTGTCCAGGAACGGTGTAAGGAACTCCACCTATTCCTTCTCCCATGGTTGTGTTCACCAACCCCAAAATTATTGGATATAAAGTCATACTTAAAATTACATTTATATCTGCATACGCTCACTGGCCACTTCATTAATTATACATTGCTAGAATAAGATGTGTACATTGTGGTAGTAAGTGGACATGATAGGCAACAACACTAAGGTAGGATGTGGTGTTATAATGGGTGTTATAATGGGTCACTATCAGCCAAGGTTTCGGGTGAACCCACTGTGAGACCTTGCCCCCACCCTATCATGTGACTTACTGAAATCAAATGACTAAAATGTGAGTGGGCGTTAAGGCATCTGAGAAGGGATCTCAAAACTGGCAGACAGTTGGTGTCCTAAGCCACGCCCTCTGTGCAAAGATGGTCGTTCACAGTGGACGTAGATGGCTTCTTTCACGCCTCTTTCAAACTATCTTCTCTGTCCAAAATATGAATGTTCAAAATGTTACACCTCTCGGATGAGAGGTGAAACGTCTACAAGAAACTTAAAGAACTCCAAAATGCTTTTCTTTCCTTAGATTACTATGACCTGAATGACTAAGAACCTTCTCACAGACAAAAATCAAGACTCATCAGACCAAGCAACGTTTATGTTTCTGGTGTTTCTTCAGTTTTGGTAAGCCCGTGTGAACTGTAGCCTCAGTTTACTGTTCTTAGCTGACAGGAGTGATGTGTTACGGAGTGAGAGGTCCTCTTCTGCATAAGTCTTGTAATGAGTGATTATTTTAATTAATGTTTCAGCTTAAAGCTGTCTAGTCATTGTCCTCTGACCTCTGGCATCAACAAAACGCATTTACCAAAAGAACTGCTGCTCACTGGTTAGTTTCTATTTTATTTAGTTTTTAAAAAAAAAATTATTATTATTATTTGCTGGAGCCAAAGTCACTTTAATATTCTGATGCTCAGTTTAAATGTCAGGAGATTATCTTAACCGTGTCTACGTACCTAAATGCATCGCTGCTGAATAAGATATCTGCTACAGCGGGCAACTGAACAGGTGTACCTAATAAGGTGACCAGAGTCTATATTCCCCTAAAGTTGATTCTGTTCATAGCGTTTTCAGTGGGAGAAACGTTTCATCACTCATCCAAGTGACCTCTTCGGTCTCATCTAACAGCAGGTTTCTCCAGTCTTATAAACAGTATATTTGCATAATGACTGAAACTAGCATCACTGAAGGAACAATGGGCTGGGAGGTCAGTTCCTTGATCGTTAATACGCATGTCTTAGAGTCTATATTGTTTGTCATACTTCTTTTAAACGGATGTCCTTTAAACTGAATGACAAGTAGATTTTGCTTTATCATATGAAAAAAAATTATATAAACGCTATTTAGACCCTCACGGCACTCCGTACTTGTACAGTGTCATTGTGTGACGTATGTACCGTAGAGTCGTTCAGTACTGATATTAGCGAGCTTTGTCTGGAGCAGAATATGAATTACAGGACGAGATAGCTGTTGTTCCAGTGAACCCACTTTAAAACTCTTGGTGTCCTTATTGCTCCATCAGCAGTTTGGAAGCACAATGACCGATGTGACAGATTCCCTGACCAAAGAGGGCTGGTAGGTAGCATGTGAGCTAATTTCAAAGAGCTAGCTAGTACTACTAATACAACTACCACTACTACTACTCTTTGATGTTTTCTAAAAACACTATTTAGCGTACTTATAACTTAAAATTAAAGTACAAGGTTTACCTTAACACTTTGGATTTCTGTGTGTTTTTGCAACGTAATTAGTTGTTCTGGAGGCTGGCTAACAAACTAGCGAGATAAATGACGCTAGCTATGCAATACACACTTAGCATGCAATTATTACAGCGTAGTGTGGCGCTGCATTTTGCATGAACAAACAGTGATAACGTCATATGCAGTGCCAATCAAATAAATCTGAGGCTCATATTAAAGTTAATATAGTTAAAACATGCAGTGCTTTTAAAACTCAGAACATCCCAGCAGCAGTTTGCAGTAGCTAGACATGAGTGCTAGCATTTAGCCACATGCAGCTTCTAAACACTTACTGCTTCAGGTTTTGCTTACTTAATTGTTATCCCTTCTAGAGTCTTATATGTATTTAACAGAGATGAATAATAACTGTTCTGTCCGTAATGTACAGATAAACTAATTTAAAAGTGGTCCCGAGGTTGTTTACGTTTGTTGTCATGCACACCATCTGATCAGATCAAAGAGGCTGTGAACGTAACTCATGATAAAAAGAAAACAGATTTCTTCTGCTGTTTCTTCCCATATATTCAGTTTAGTTTTGGGAAGGAGGTGAGTTCGTTATCTGAATCAGTTTATTGCTAAACTGCGCGAATTGTAAAACAGTCTTGAAGCAAGCAGTTTATAAACTTCTGTGATACTGAACTATGAATTAACTGTAATAGAGTAGAATTGTAATTGCATTGTGTTGATTAGATGGGAGAGTTAATTTGACTTGTCATGTTTTGCTGTTTGAGTAGAGTTGTTTAGTTTGTGTACTGTTTATATCTTACAGTAAAATTACTTTGAGTTTCTCCCTTGTCACAAGGGGTCAGCACTAACGTGATTATAGTTTACTAAACTAAAACTAGATGCAAAACCCCCCAATTTAGTTATGTAAAATAAAGATTTAAAGAAAGACTTAAAAATGAAACTAACTAAAATCATTTGAGAACTTGCAAAATTAAAATAAATAAAAATACAGAGGCTTTGATGAATGTTTTTATAGAGACACTCTGTCTAAAAGTCTGTGACACAGTTACTTTCAAAAAGTTCTGTTTTTAGTAGTAATACGTGTACTGATTTTCCTAAACCTCGCCTCTGACATATGCCGTCCATATAATAACAACCTTATGGAACACTGAAACTAATAAAAACATATCTAAAGCCAAACATTTGCAGACAACACAAACTAAACTGAAACAAGAAAACGCACTATGGGAAGTAATTGAAACTAAACTTAGTTAAAAACAAAAAGTAAAAATGAAATAAAAATAAAAACAAATGAGAAAATACAAAAATACAACTGTGATCCCTGCAGCAGATATCTCCACATGTTTGATTTGGCAGAGTTTTAACTGGGGTTCCCATCCTGACTCCCCCCCCAAAGGAGATTATTTATTAATCATAATATGTATGACATTTAGAATAAGTATTAGCATACAAACACACAACAATTTATGGAGTTATGGAGACGCTTGACATCACAGTAAATAAATAAATACAGCATTACCTCCACATGCGTGTTATAAATTTGACCAAACTAAAAAAAAAAGATTAAAACCAAAGACGTTACCATTTGCATTTTATTTTTAATATCAGTCTTTTTTAAGAGAAAAATGTCCGCTAAAATGCAGTTTTTATTTTTTCAGTCAAGTATTTGTCGCCGTCTTTAGATAAGTTTTAGTTGATTATAATAACAGTCTGTTTAAACATGTTGAAATGAGACTGTCTGAAGCCTTTCCCAGCTTCACTTGTATTCTCTGCTCTGTTTTTCATCTTGCAGGTACCTCAGTGATGAAGGCATAGCAGAACTGAAAGGATCCGCTGAGAAAATAACACATAGTGACATAATTCGTATTGCACTTGATGTAAGTGCAACACAAACACATATACAGAATGTTTTTACCGTGTAACACCTTGCCTTGAGTTTTAGAGTTTAAGGAAAATCACCATCATTGTACTAAAAGTTGGCATTTTTTTAACTAGTTTGGTTAGACACTACTAGTTTTTGTTAGATACTACTAGTTTATCAAACATAATAACAGAAACATGCATAAATATCTGCCAAACAAGTGAATCTAAGTAAACCTGTTGTAGTTACTCTATGCAGAACCATTCACTCATGCTATTCTATTCATCCCTAAAAGGCACCTTTCTGAGCCAGAAATAACTCATCCTTTTCCCTCTTCAATCACTCAATGACTGCCCTCTCAAATTATATCATCAATCATCATGAAACCAGGAATCTATTCATTTTAATAGTATGAAATGAATGTGGGTATTTGAATTATCTGTTAATTATAATTGTGTATTTAAAAAAAGAATTTTTTTCATTTGATACGCAGCTAAACAAAATGAAAATGTTTAAAGAGGAACCATAAACATTCATATAGGGTTCTTCTCCTAGAATGACAAAGATGCTACAGACCTGACCTGCAGTATCGAACGAGTCGAGAACGCACAGTCAGTGCATTTACTGCAGAAACACTGACCTTTAAGGTTTAGCATGGAGTGCTGCGGAAAGGTCTCACACTGTACTTTTAGATATTACTGCATACCTGGTTTAATCAACTTGTAGTAAATTTAGAGTGGTACTTGTAGGGGCTTAAAGTTATTAACATTGTCAGACTAGGCATAAAAATAAATTGGAGCCACTGATGATTTGCTAGCAAAATGGTGCATTTAATTGTATCTTAATTAGAGAGATATTTTGCTACTCTGGCTGCTTTTTTTGGTTTTACCTGGAGCGCTTATTTTGTTCAGACATATTGTTTTCTGCGGTAAAAAGTGGTTGTAAAATTGGTTTGGGAGGCAGACACATTTGTAGTTTTAATGTTGATCTCTTATGGTTTGGAGGAAAAATGAAATCCTCTTTAAAAAATACAATTCTGTTAAAAAGCTAGGTTAAATAAAGTGGTGATTGGATTTAAAAAGCAATGAGCTCCAATCCTGATTCTTGTATATCAAAATTACTCCATACATTGGCGCATATACTGGTTTTACTGTTTTACTGCAATAGTGCACAGTTGCACTCTCTCCACCATGTGGAGTGAGATTACAAAAAGTGAGATTACATCTGATTGAATAGTTAAAAATGTGTTTTGTTGTTTTTGTTTCACATGTGCATTGTTTCATTACATGAATATATGATTATTATATATATTCTAATAAAGCAGCTTTTGTTTTGCAGACTGATCTTAGAACTGTTGGGCGAAAATATCTACCATCTGATATCAACAGTGGAAGAACTGAGAAGGTGAGTGGCATACATATTGCTACAACTCTGTGGCAGTGCTTAATTTATGAAACTCTATTACAAATGATGAGCTGGAGCCACTGTTGAAAGGAAACTTTAGAACTGCAGTTTTCATTATTGCCACTAGATGTCCCTAGCACACTAACAAATGTAGGTCAAGAAACCACTTCTTTGCCCATGAAAGTAAAATCGAGCAAATGGAGGGGGGAAAAAACCCAAATATCAAAACATGTAATTTTATGTGCATTTACCTCCTCTTCCCTTCAGACTCCGAATATGATACACCCCATTATACCCTGGTAATGCACTCTGCCTTGTACATATAATGCATAAATTGCGCTGTATTGCACTATACACTTTTTGTATGTAGTATTGAATGTAGATAGGATTTACACATATCTTTTCCCAGGTGTAGAAATCAAACTTTGTGCGAAGAGTCCTTACAAAAGCATTCAACAACAGTGGTCGCTGTAGCTCTAAATGTAAGCCTTGAGGCTATTTTGAGGAATAAATAAACCTGTGCTGACTTAAGTATGCCACAGGGAAAGAGGTATTGTTTTGTTTTTTGTTTTTTTGCCTTAAAAATTTGAGTAATCCTCAATACATACTGAAAACTCCTAGAGGGTTTTTCAGTATTTCGCTGTAATCCTCCTCCGCACATGCAGATTTGCCTTTCAAGCCACCTCTTTTTTTATTTATTTATTTATTTATTTTTCTGTCTTTTGCACATGGCCAGTTGGAGGGTCCATGTGTCCTCCAGGTGCAGAAGGTGAGAAACATCTCAGCTCCTAAAGACCACGAGGAGTCCCAGGGCGCGCCGCGAATGCTGCGCCTGCAAATGACAGATGGGCACACCACCTGTGTTGGACTGGAGTTCAAACATCTGTCTAAGATCAGGTATTACAGTTTTGTTGCATTTAAAAATAACAGGCTGTAGTGTAATGTAAATATCTGTGAAAGGGGTATAAATGGTTAAAAAAAATCCTACATTTTTTTTATTTGTCTCATATTTAAAAATGGATAATGTAAAAGCTGCTTTTCTGTTTGCTGCATAGATGCAAATCGGGGGCATTCAGCTGGTTTCTCATATTTTGCAAACACATTCTGCACACACCCTGCTCCTTCACCTCCCTGTCAACATTCTCACCCCACCACATGTCTGAATTTTCCCTTTATCTGCAATTTCCTCGACGTGGCAGCTGATCTAACAATTCTTAGCCTTAATTACATCTCCATCCAAGCTACCGTGGCCTTGGTGACTGCTGCCATGGTGACTAGCCAGTCTGTACAGGTGGAGTGGCCAGAATGTGGGCCTTGACTTCCTGATGGGAAGAGAGGAGAGAACAGAACAAATCCCCCCTTTATGAGCGGCACACACACACTGGCTAGCAACAGCGCCGGTTAGTGTTTCTTATGAAAGTGTCCGCTTTAGTGTGCGTGAGGCCATAAGTGAGAGGCAAAGAAGGATGAGCTGGATTACAGGACTGTTCAGTGTGCGAGACAGTGATGTAGTACAGAGAGATGACAATTAAGTAGCGACACTGAGGGTGAATAGTGCATTTGTATGTGATTGAATCAAGGATGACTGCCGTCTTATTCCTGTATTTGCTGCTATCATGTGAACTTCTATCATGATAGCAGCAGAAGCATCTATCCCAGAGGTTTGGAGTGAAATCCCTAATTGTTGCTTTGGCATCCGGCATCAGTAGCTGGAAATCCCTCTAAGTCCCTGTGCTTTCCTAATGAGAGAGGCAGAGGCCTTATCAGGCCTGATGAGATAGAGGGGCTTTTAATTTACCATGAGGATGGGTGAGCAGCTGGGATTATTAATAGTCTCTCCTAGCCTTGCCACCCATCTGCTGGCAATGCTCCATGTCATTTATAAAGTGGCATGGGTAACGAAATAGGGTGTGAGACTTGGTATATGCAGTAAACCCACACATATATTTAAAATTTAATAGCTTTTTAAAAAGAAATGTATAGAAATATATCATTCATACTGCGTTTCAGTCTTAATATTTTGTTTTCTCTATTACTATTTTTTATTTTATTTTGTTTTTCAGTTTTAACACCCCACCAGGAACAAAGGTGAAGCTTCTTGGTACAGTCCAGGTTAAAAATGGTCTTTTACTGCTTGACGATTCAAAAATCTCTGTCCTTGGAGGAGAGGTTGATCACATGGTGGAGAAGTGGGAACTACAAAGGGTGAGGGTCAATATTTTAATGACGGATCAGCCACTCTGGCTAAAAAGATAAAAGTCATATTTTAGTAATCATTTTAAATGTGTAATAAAGGCCTCTGCTACGCCATCATTAGCTGTTGTTGAGGTTGTATTTATCTGAGTTTTGTATTTAAAAAAAAAAAAAAAAAGGGGTACCTTTATCCTTCATCCTGCAGAGTCTGGCCAAACACAGCAGGAGTAACATTGGAGCAGAAGGCGGACCTCCTCCCTTCGTGCCATTTGGTCAGGTGAGGAAGAACATTTCATAGTTCACTTAAAAAGCAAAACATCCAAAATTATATTTAAAAAAAATGTTTCTAAGAAGAACAAAAACCAGAAAGAATAACATAAAAATTGAACAAAATTAATACAGACAGGAACATTAATATGAAATGATACTTCAGCAGTGATTTAATGGAAGCCAGGCAGTAGTGAATAGCAGTAACCTCATAAATGTATGCAAGGAACTAAACACAGATCTGGCGCCAGGAGTGTCCCTATCTTGGCAATGTTCTCTCTGATCTTTTGGAACAATTACGCCTTCATGAATCTTTAAAATGTTTGATCGCTGTGTGTGTAATAAAGCAGAATTAAAAATCAAACTGTCCTGTGGCAGGTTATCTCCCGCCAGCAACATGAGGCTTAAATGTTGCATTTTTGTTAAAATAAAAAGCTCTAGTAATTGATGTAAAAGGGCAGCTGAGATTAAGCGTTGTGAACATGAAAAGCAGATCGTCAAGGTAACCACTAATAATTAGATGCTTTATTTGCTAACGTTTTTCTTTTTTTTAACGACTATTATTATACACAGAATACTTAAAGCTTTAAAAAAGACTGAGTCTGAGTCTCGGCTAGGATCACAGCTTCCAAGTGAATGCATTGGTATCAGCTTCACACTTGGATTTTGGGATTTTCCTTCCAGATTTGCTCAAGCTTTGTAAAGTTTTATGACAGGGGAGCATTTGGGACTTATTTAACAGCCTCTAGATCTTCTGCGTAACTGTATTTACTAATGCGGGGTCATTCCAGGACTTGGTGTTGAGTAAGTCTGCTTTGGGTCGCTTTAGATTGCTCTGTTCCAAGGTATTTGGCGCTGGAAAGCAAATGTGTGTGCTTGCGCTTTGCTTGGATCTATGTTCTGTCAGTTGAGTCAGTTTTACTTATTCTGGTTGCTTCTACTCAGAGGCGCTCTCACAGCACGGAGCTTCTACCATCATGCTTCACAGCAGGAATGTTTTTAAAAGTGTAGTTGTGGTGTGTTTCTACCAGACATTTTCCAGTCAGAAGAATTTAGTTTACATGGCATTAGACGGTAGACTTTTTGTCTTTTTACCTCAAGCTCTGAGTTCAAAACAGTTTTACTTACATGATGATCCTAATGATATTAATGCAGATAGATTTCCTGTTGTCTGCTAGTCATTCTCAAATCCTTTTGTTTTTGTGCCTCTTCTTTGGCTAACAGAAAATTACTGAACTTAAAAATAGTAAACTGTCCTCACTGGAAGGTGAGTTATTATGTGAGCGATAACTAAATAAGACAGAAATCCAGGCCTTCATCATTTTCACATAAGCATAATCTTGTTACTATGACGAATATCATTTTTAATACAACCTGTTATGTTAGATACCCACAAATAGTCGCAGGGTTTGATTTTTATTGAAACAAAGAGTGGCTGAACCTAGTCAAAAGTAAATATCATTGCTCCGGTCATTTGCTGGCCTGTGTGACTAAATCATCACTTGGTGCAGTCGAGGAACAGCTGCAGGAAGTGATAAGTTCCATCTCATTGGCACCGAGCCACCATCTGTAATTGTTTTGAAATTAAATACAGTTCACAGTCAAGTTTGAGAAAAACCAGATGAATTCATCTGGTTCTAGTTTGAGTCCATGAAATGTGCAATCTGTCAAGCGCACTAATTTCTGTACTTAAGAGAGCGTACACGAGTGATGATCTCTGCAGCCTTGTTCTCGCTCTCCCTGTAGAAGTGTGCAAGGAAGGATGAAGTGGATAGCCGAGAACTGGACCAGAGGAAGACCCTGCAGACTCACACTGTGGTCAAAAGCACTGACGAGAACGACGAGTTTGAAAAGCAGCGGACTGCGGCTATTGCTGAGGTGGCCAAGACCAAAGAGGTATCCAAACCTTTATCACTTGTTAGCTTTTCAGTTGTTAATTTTCGGGACCAGTGTTTTTGCCATGCGGGCAAAATTTGCTGCTTTATCGATTGCACGTCCTGCACAAGTGACTTAATTTGGCCTCAATTTAAAAATATATGCTCTTTATCGGCATTCACCTCAACCTTAATTGCCTTTGACAGTTGTGTAACTCTTCAAATTAAAAGTCATAATTACGTTGCCATTTGCAGAGTTCTGTTTCTTTTATTGTATTTTTCTCTTTGTCCAACCCTGCAGCTCTATTGATCCTAATGTTGTTTCCTTGTCAGGGCCCCCGCACATTTGGCGGTGGAGGAAATGCAGGCGGCAATTTATCCAATGCTGCCTCCTCCTCCCGGAGCCGAGAGTCTTACCAGCAGAGGAGACGGGAGGACCGGGCTGAAAGAACAGAAAGCAGACAAGATGGAAACTACAGAGAGCTGGTGAGAACACAAACTATAATCCAACACCCTCCACACACACACACACACACACACACAAAAACGTTGTTGAAATAATGGCTTTACCTCACATTACTGAAGTCCCAATTCACTGTAACAAAGCAATTTAAAGGCTCAAACTTGCTCTGTGTTCTTCTGTGGTTTCTTTAGTCTGGGTTGAAGTCTTATTTCATGGTTCACAGATTGGGTGAGGCATCGGTTATAATATTGTGGAGATGTAAATGGATTGGAGCCCTGGTCAGGTTTTCCAATCAAGTGGCAGTCCATTTGTCTTGCTTTTTGTTGTGTCCTGCCAGTTTCTCTAGTCTGAAGGGTTTGGGTTGAAGACATTAATAGGACAGAACGTAAAATTGTAGTGTTTGACAAGGGAGTAGTGTTTGCGATCGTTTCCAACACCAACAGGCTCTCACAGGTAAAACAGAATTTAAAAGGGAGCTCCTGGGTGCGTCACACTAAACGTCTGCATTTATAACCTCGTAATTGTACTTATAATTATCATATGCATGTAATCTTCCTCTGATTTCCATACAACAAATATATTTCCTGTCATTTGTTGGGTAGGTTGACGAACGCGCTCTGAGGCACATCATGGAGATGGGCTTTAACAGAGAAGCTGCTCGACAGGCTCTGATGGACAATAATAACAACCTTGAAGTGGCACTGAACAGCCTACTGACTGGATCTTCTGGTAGCAGACCTGGCCCTGCGGCTGCAGAGTCTAACAAGCCACAACCCAGAGGTATACACACAAACACACACATACACACACACAGCCCCAGATGCACCTTTAGCCCACTTAGGCCGCATAACAATTTATGTCTGCAGAGCAAGCAGAGCCAGATTGAGGTTGGAGGAGTGATGTGGAGGTTCTTTAAATGCAATGAAAATCACCGGCAGCCTAGTTAAAGGTCCTTTGTGGCAGGGTTTTTTTTTGTTGCATTTACCAGAAATTGCAGGCACACACTTTATTGCTCTTTTCAAAAGCACACCTTAAGGTTTTAGATGGAAATTCTGTTTTAAATGCAGTCATTGCTTTGTGTCTGTTTCATTAGTGAAAATCAACCTGTTTTACCTTGAAACTTGCCCAATCACACTGAATTACTTAGATATTCTTTTTTCAAACCAGCTACTGGTACAGTTTACTCTAAAGCTATTTTAAATGTACAACACAAACTCATTAAAAGTAAATTCAGTTGAGTTCTCACGTGCAGGCTAATGCAGATAAAGTCACATACTTTATGTAGATGCAGGAGACCACAAAGTGTGCACATTCAAACTGATCGATTTAATCTTTGTCAAAATAATGTTTTGTTTTTTTTCGCTGTGTTTTCTTCAGGCAGAGGAAAGGGAAGAGGCAGGTCCAGAAATGAAGATGATCAAGAGGGAGCAGGAGGAAGACCATCTGGACCGAGCACATTGTTTGACTTTCTGGAATCCAAAATGGGTGTTTTCTCCATTGATGGTGGGTTATATTCCAAGCTGTGGAATAGTGTATTTTTTTTCTTTTTAATCATTTTGGAAAAGAGAGAGACTAAGTGTAAGGGACATAGATGTGTGCAACTTCCAACCCAGTTCCTGTGTAGTGATGACTTATGGGAGGGCCTCTGGGAGAGCACACAAATTAAAGCAAAAGTATGGCTGATGTTTGTAGCACCTTTTGAAGCCAGTTCTTTAGGAGGAATCTACTGATTTCTAACTGAGCCTTGATTAGACTGAGACAGATGGCTGTTGTCAGGTCAGAAAAACTAAGACATGTTTCTGACAACAAGACATCAGCACTGGTCTGAAATACCAACCAAGCACTTGTTAGTATTCCCTCCACTATTTTTCCCATTATTGTTTTGCCATACTTCTTAATACAGCTGATCTTTTCTTGTTTGCTTTTATCAGAGCCAAAGAGCCAGGCTCCACAGAGACATCACGAAAACAAAGGAAATTTCCACAACTCAGACTATCACACCAAAGACGCACCTCAGACCAAGTTCTCCTCGCATAATGACCATAGGCAACAAAGGAATGACAGACCGCCTCGCTTTCACAGGGACACTGATTTTCCCAAACCTGGCCAGGAGCCTCTCTCTAATTGTACAACCCCCCAAACGTCAGGCCAAGCCCAGCAGTGGAAGGGCCAGGAGAGGTGGTCACGAGGGATGTCCGATAGATCGCAAACTGACAAGAAAGAGATGCGTGACGATCAGATTTTTCCTTCTTCCTTCGTGTCTGCTTCCACTCATTCAAAAGACCTTCAGCAGCAGGTGGAGTTTAGTGGATCTTACAACCAACGGTCCAGAAATGGAGATGGTGGTGGGAATATGTCAGCGGCGTCTCATAGAAGAGGGGCACCCACATCAAAACTGAGCAATTTGGCGGGAAGTGAAGCGAACGGAAAAGGAAATAAACGTGTAGACAGAAATGAAGACTTCAACAACAGCAGGAGGAAGGGGAAGATGGAGAGGGCAAATTTGGATCACCCTGAGCGACAAAGGGATAGTGGGCCAGCAAACTTTAACTCAAAGGGAGGAGGCTCCGAAGTGGGGTCATCACAGAGTTCTTATATACCAACAGGAGATCCTTCTCATTTCCAAAATGGCGTTATAGAACACAAAAGAACTGGGCCGATCAAACCACAAACCTCGTCTTGTCCACCGAACAGGGAGCCGCCGCCCCCAAAGAGAAACAATGCTAATAACCCAGGGTCTAAAAGAAGGGGAGGTCAAGGCAAAGGACAAGGTCCTCGAGGATCAGAAAGGGGTCATATTTCTGAACACATGTGGAAACCTGGAGATGAGTGTCTGGCACTTTACTGGGAAGACAGTAAGGTGCGTCATCCCTACATGTATGAGACAGCAATAGTTAATGATTGTTGAAAACTGCTGTGTTTAAGATGTTTTCTTTTTCTTTGGCTGAGCGCTGGTTTGACAGTTAAAGTTGTTTAAAATTCTAAAAATGAATCTGCGGGATTCGTTTTGTATTGACAGTGCCTTTGATTTGTTTTTCAAAGGTTTGTATTTGAGAGTAATGAGATTTCTGTTTTTTTTCTGTCTGGTTGTGTGTGTGAAGTTCTACCATGCCAGAATAGATGCCGTTCATCCATCTGGCTCCACGGCTGTGGTTGTATTTAGCGATTATGGAAATTGTGAAGAGGTCCTCCTGAATAACATCAAACCTCTTGATGCTGATGTCATGGTAAGAAAATATGGAAACATCCATCAAACTCAGAACTTGTTGGTTCATAGTAAATGAAAGCTACTAATTAAACTGCGATCAAGTGAGGTGAGGAAAGGTGATAAAATATGAATGAGTTCTAGGTGGATTACTCACAGTAACACATCACAACTGTATCAAATGTACAATGGCAGGAGGAAGATGATGGTTACTATGACAGTTCACTAGAGTTTCGCCGCGGGGGAGACGGCCAGCCTAGACGCACGCGACCCACGCAGCAGTACTACCAGCCGCCCAGGGCACGAGATTGATGTTTCTGCATTTACACGGGCAGGTAAATAAATGAGCAAGCATGTATTTTCTTTTCACTGGTGTTTAAGCACAAACCATGAATGTGTTTTATATAAAATAAATTAGAATTTCCCATTCATTTCTTTTATTTGTGGTGGTGGGAATCTTGAATTTTGTAATAGATATGGAAAATTCAAGACTTTTATTTCAGTCACAGCTGTAAAACATCTGTTTATTTTGAAGTTGTGTGGTCATGAGATATTTTGTGAGATTCCCCAAATACAATAACGTTTGTTATATCACATAATCTGTTAACCAAACAAATTATAACTTTGTTGTCTTTTGCTTCATCCATCAGTGTGCGTGTCCCTCATCCTTCCACGTTCTGCAACAATCCAGAGTGCTTCCTGAATTTTTAAGTGTCCCGATGGGCTTGGGCATACAGGACTTTTAAAAGGGCTCGCACATCATGCAACAATAAAATAAAATAAAAAAACACAAAACAAAACAACAAAAAAAAATCAACTGACATGAGCTCCGGTTTATTTTGTCAAGGACATATCTACTGTACATGTTGTGAAGATTTGTTAAATGGCTGCTTCAGAATAAACAGTTATTATTAGTATGTAGCAGATCTGTTTTAATGCGTTTTGCTTTTAATTATTCAATTTTAATGATGAATAAACTAATGCAGAGGTGGAAAGGAAACTTCTCCGGGGTCCTTGGATTCATTTTGACTCCGTCAATTAATTTTAGCTGAGCTTCTAAGTTAACTCGAGTTTGGGCTATTTGATGACTTGGTAATTTTTTTCAAACCTACCCTAGCAAATTTGCAAGTTGTTGTCTTACAGCTTACCTTGCCTCTGACATTTTCTCCTCTGCGAGTCCAGAGCAAGCAGCTCAGGCTAATTTGTTGTGTTCTGTGAAGCAAATCCAAATGGTAAGACAATCTCTCCCTGCTGTAATAGAGATGGTCACACTGCAGAGATATCATTTTGCACATTACAAAAGGGGACTGTACCTAGCTCTTCAAGCACTGCGCACACTCTGCTGGCTGTTTATGGACTCGAGCAGTGTGGGAGACACGTTTTGCACATGAAGAAATAATCTCCACCTTCTGCTCCAGTTTCACTCATACCAGCAGTGGGGGATAAATGGACAATTCACCAGGGTTCAGCAGAAAGGTCACCGTGTTATTCTGTATCACTAGTCCAAAGGGTTTGCTTTATTTTCCAACTGAGGCGCCAGGCAAGCATAGATGAATAATTAACAGCTGGTAATATGGAAACCTATCCACCAGAGAGGAACTGAAAGTGAAGCTCTTGACAATGTTCTAGGGGACTGACTATGACACGGTACCCAAATGAGAGGGGATTGATTTTCAATCAGATAAACGTATATTTTGGTAGAAGAATTAAGGCAGTTTCATACAGAGTATATTTTTCTTGACCCTGCAGGGAAATCATGTATAATGCAGCAGTTCTTGGGTTTAAGATGTTGTCAGTTATTAGTTTCAATAAATGCATGATTATTATGAGTGCAGGTCTTGATGCTGTAGATTATTAATCATTTTCTGGAAAGGAAAACCCTGTAGCTATTAGATCACTAATGAGCATTTGCTGTATATTGCCTTTGGTGAAGTAGGGAGTGTATAAGCACAGTTTTCAAGGTGTGAGCAGAGGCTCGGCATATGAATGGTAATATTTCTGAAACCACGAGAAATGCTGAGTGGGTGATCCAGCATAAACGTTAGTGTGACATGCCCTTTTGTTTCATATACAGTTAGGAAAAAAAAAAGACTGAAAGCTGGTGAGATGGCCTGGATTATATCTTGTTTTTTCATGTTTATGTAACTACACAGGCCATGTAATCTTGTTGGTGCTGTGATTAGAGTAAATCTAAAGCTTCAGATGCCGCGCATGTTTTTCTGTGACAGACTGGTTGGATATGATCTCAATTATTCAGCATGCTACAAAACAATCTTGCATCATAACTGCTTCTTACATGGAAGCGTTTACAGTGGGAGTGAAATGTGTTGGAGAAGTAGTAGTACTACTAGTAGTGTTTGTGCTTGAGCCTGTTTTTGCACAGTCAGCTTAGTTAATTGCATTTCCTTTTACACTGGATCAGGAGACGGTGGCCTTATTATTGGCTAGTTAGCGCTGCTGCCTCACAGCAAAATATCTGTGTTACCAGGCAACAGTAGTATTACCTGTGGGTGTGAATCTCCACAGTTTAGCCATGTGACCAATTTCATACAAATGCTAGCATGATAATGCTGCATCGCTGGTATTACAGTGTTTACCACGCTAACTAGAAAGTGACTGACATCCACAGAGCTATGTGGCGAGTGATTTAATCATACATGTATTTAAGTATTGTTTGTGACTGATACAAGATTGCTCATTTCTGCGTTGTCTTTACCAGGCCTCTCTGAAACTGCAACCTGATAACCTTTAGCAGCAGGAGGAATACTTTTCACTCCTTGAGAGGTATCAAACCTCTTTCCCACATTAACATCCCCATTGCTCTGCCCCTTTCATTTCCCACCTGCCTCCCTCCTCCTCCTCCTACCCTCATTCACAGCTGTTGGCCATTATCTTCTTGCCTACCTGACCCCCTCCACCTTCACCATTGTACCTTTGTGGCAGTGACATTTGAACCTAGCGATCCTGTTAAATGCAGCCTTTCTTACATAATTTCTACATTGGCCCCAACAAACCAATCCATTCTCTTCTTGTGGAACAGTGGGGGGTGTAACCTCCTTTCTAGGAGGTTACATGAAAGTGACTCAGAAGAGAGCAAATTTCCTTTCTAGCATGTTTGATAGGTCAACTGGTTTAACAGAAGGAACTTGTTTTTTATTGGGTGTAGCATGCAGTTGTTAATCCAGTAAAATTATCATTACGATATTATTCAAAGACTACCATCCAGTTTCTTCCACTTATCCAATTTTGGGTTTTGGCAGGTTACTGGAACCTATCCCAGCTATCATAGGCTGAGAGGCAGCGTGCAAAAGCCCCAGACTGGATTGAAACCCAGGATCTTCTTGCTATGAGGCAACAGTGCTAATGGCAGCAACTTGAATTGCTTATTTTTTAACCAAGGAAAGAAAACACTATTATCAGCAATAATCTTGCTGACAAGGTAACAGCTGCTGGTGTGGTTATTTGGAAATTTAAGAATTATAAAATTAATCGCCTTCAGTCTGGAGCTTCATTTAAAATCTTGCCTCATTGGGTGAGGATGGTCATGAGAAAGGTGTTGTGGTCAGATGAAACTGAGATCCAGCTGTTTGGAATCAACCTGACCCTTTGGAGGAAGAGCCAAAGAGCACCATTCCCACAGTCAAGCACGGAGGTGGAGACGTGAGGTATTGTGGCAGTTTTTCTGCTAAGTGAACATCACAACTTCAACACATTGAGGGGCCAAAGTACAGGGCCATGTACCATAAAATCTTGAACGAGATCCTTCATCCCTCTGCCAGAACACTGAAGAATGGTCTTGGGTCTTCCTGCATGGCCATGACACAAAACATACTGCAAATCAATTTATAACGTCTATAATGTTTTTCTGGATTTTTGGTTGATATTCTGTCTCTCATCGGTAAACTGAAAATACATTTCTTGCATCTTCTTTGTAAGTGAACAAACATTATTAACACTTGATGGTGGACAAGTTGAAATGCCCGCGGTGAGTTCACATGTTCATGGGCAGTGTTGGGACTAACGCGTTATTAAGTAACGCGTTACAGTAACTACGTTATTATTGTGGTAACGAGCACGGTAACTAGTTATTATGCCAAAACTAGGAACGCGTTACTCGTTACTGGGATTTAGATAGGGTCGTTACTCGTTACTTCGTGTGGTGGCATCGCGGAGCTTCCACAGATTCAATAACATTAGCAAGTGGTGGAGGCCAGCGGGTGGATGAAGGAAAAGGGACGCAGAAGGAAAAGAGACCCGAGGCGGCCGCCGGTCCAAGTGTGAACTGAACTTCAGGTAAGAAGTTATGACCTGCAGTCTCTCTGGGTCAGATATAAACCAAGTTTAGGTGGAGTTTATTTTCGTTATTCTGACTTTTTCCGTACTGCGTGCTAGCTAGCATGACGGAGTTTCTATACAGCTGGGTGGTGCTATGAAGTTAATGATGTTGAACTTTATTTTGTTCATAAGTTATTAGAGTTGCCAACCGTCCCGTCTGGTATTCAGAGAAAATATTACGCGTTTCTTATTGAGGTGAAAAGGAACAGTTTGTCCCGGACTTCAGCTACAATGAAAAAGGCACAAAGCTGGAGTTATTCTGTGTTTACGCTGCACAGCTGCCTCTCATTCTCTCCCCCTCCCTCTCCCGTTTCTACTTCAATCATGAAACTGATCAATGATCAGCTGATCGGCTTTTCTCTCTTGTTTTTTTATCGCTCACTTTGCGCCGAAAGAGGAAACCAGCGGATGTTGCGCTAAACAACAGCAGCACGTTTAAGCTTGATCAGCTATCGTTAGAATTTATTTAATATTAATTTCTAGTATCAGCTGATGTTTGCTGGAGCCACAGCTGCAAAAAAGCTGCTGGTCATGATATGGTTTGGTTATCTGGTGAGAGGGAAACATGAAGATGAAACCAGGAGATGTCCTTACTGGATCATCAGAGCTGAACAGGATGGAGAAACAGGTTTACCTTTTAGGTGACATGAATGAGTTGAAGGGAAGTTATGAACTGTTTCTGAGAGACAAATAACCCCAGGATCCTTTTTTAGGTAGCTGACAGCTGGTAACTGTGCAGGGGCGGATCTAGCAAAGTGTTGCCAGGGGGGCCAGGTAGGGCATTAACAGGGAAAGGGGGGCACAAAGAAATACTTTTCTTTCTTATTCTCATTTAAAATGTCTAGCTTTTAAAAAATAATTATCTGAATCTTACAACAAACGATTGATAGATTGATGCATATATACCATCAAAACAGTGCACATTACTGTCACAACAGTGTTTGTTTTCATTCAAAGGCTTTATGATTTTTCCTATAATGGTGGGCTGGTCTCTAGTCAAAATGCCCAGGACGATTTTTTTGTCCCAGTCCAGCTCTGTATGCAGCTCATCTGCAGTCTGGTGTTACCTACATCTTCCTATTCAGAAGGCAGAATTTCCGAGTTCTGAGTACAATCAAAGCACCACGACAGCAGTTTTTGTGTTGGATGTAAAAGGCGCACGTGACGCTGTGACGTAGGCTAGAATCATGGCAGCAGTCAATGACGGTCCAGGCGTGGGATTTCTCTCGTGGAAATATGCACATTATCTTTTCCTTTCTATTTGTCGGTGGCACAGTGCACTTGTGGCAAGTAAGCAAGCTAGAAGACTGGCAAAGTTATGGAAGAAACACATTAACAAGAGAATTCTGAGTAAAACCAAAGTTACTTTCCCTAGTAACTAGTTACTTTGAAAGTAACGAGTAACTTGAAGTAACTGAGTTACTTTTGAGAGAAGTAACTAGTAATGTAACTAAGTTACTATTTTAAAGTAACTTACCCAACACTGTTCATGGGTCATTCTCTTTTTCTTACTTGTGGAAGGCTTGGATTTGTCATTTGCATGTGAATCAAAGTATATAAAGCCAAACCACCATCTGGCAGATGTCTACACCACTAACATACAAAACAAGTGCCTTCTTGTTTATGCTGTGCTGGAGTCTCTCGGAAAATGTGATTTGTTTCGCAAAGCACTTACCATTATAACAGCCACAGTTCTGGACAGGATGTAGAGTGCTACCGTCACTTCCAGCGTTTGCATATGATCTACCACTTTGCTGCTGAACAGATGCAAGTGGTATAGTATCTGATTTGAATGAGGTTTTAGTGTTCGTGTTTTACTTTGTGTTTAGGTTTTAGGCATGACTTAGTGATTTACAGCTCATATCATTTTTTTGTTTAAAAGAAAGCAGTTATTTTATGTTAGAAACATGATCTATGCAGGTAAAAAATGGGACAGCTGACCTCTAAACACTTTAAATTGTTTTCATGGATGGATGGTGACTGCATGTGCAACTTGTGACGTCCACGCAGCATCATAACCTTTCACACTTAACACTTTCGGCATGTGCAGCGCTCTGCAATCAACCGAGAAATATTACTGCTGAAAAAAAGCACTGCCAGAACACCAACTGATGATGAAGTAGAGTTGTAGGAAGTAGCCTCATAAACTCAAGCTTTCTGCAGAAAATCTCATCTTTTCCATTTATTGTGGCTATTTCCCTGCACAACTTCTGTGCCATCTGGGAATCCCTATGCTGCTGCATTGATGGATTGTAGTGATGCCTCTGGAGGCTCACAGACTTGTGCCTCCAGCTCATTTGTTGTGCCAGCAGCACTGCACACACCAGGTTACAAAAATTGGGAGGGCTGCAGCCAGCTGAAACACCACCAAAGCATCTCATGTGCCAGCAGTAATGATGTCACTTTTGGAGTCTGCTGCTGTTCACAAGCACGACAATGGCAGTGGTATAAATTAAGTATTATAGTTCAGACAAAGAGTCATTGAATTTGAAGCCAACAAATTCAAGGAGAAACCAATATAAACAGACATGAATTAAGCCCCGGCCTGTGCTAAGATAAAAATTTAATGAGTATCTAAATCGAAAAATGTTTTTAGTTCAGGACTTAAGTTAGCATAATCAGTCTCAGAAAACAGAGTCAAAGTGACTTAAAATCTGCCTCCTTTCCACCGATGCAGTGCCAGTACCTAATGAAGAATTGTTCTACCGGTGATTGATGCCAGTAGCTAAAAGCTGACCTCCCCGACCTTCAATGGGTGATGAAGCTGATTGTAGAACAAGAGCATCTTGGTGTGATCAAAAAGTCACACAAGTCTTTGTTTAAAAAGCTAAACCCATACCTATTTTTTGTTTGGTGGTTAGTCACTGCAACCACCTCTCTGTGAAGAGCCTTCACCATTCTTCTCTCCTCCTACATCTGGGTTCCTCTCTGAAAGTGAGTAGTGCTTGAAGCTTTTCAGAAGTCTTTTTCCAAGTTTTTCTTTGGACATTAGCTGTTTTTTTTAAACTCATTTTTAGTCCAGTCCATTTACCTGAGTGTTTTTTTGTTGTTGTTTATGAAGTCACTTAACATTCACCTCTGATTCATTCAAGCATAACAAAGACACCTAACGCAAGAGATGGATCAATGTTGTAACTACACATGACAGGCAGCTTAGCAACCAACCAACCTGAAATTGTATCTTTAGGCATTTTGTTACTAATTTGTTTTTTTTGTTAAAAATACTAAAAATTGCCAAAGGTAACACAGTTTGACTGAAATAAAGTAGCATTTTTATCTCAACAAAGTGATTCCCAAAGACCTATTAACTGAAAACTGGGCATATGTTGGCATGATGCGCAGCAACCCTTAAAACATTAGAGGGAACTGGACAAGCAGAGGACTTAAGAACAAGTGGTAGGCTTAAAAAAACTATATATAGCAGATGAACAGGACCTGAAAGCTAAATCTTTAAGAAATAGGAAAAAAAAACAAGTCTGAGAGATGCATGTGGCCCTTCAGTTGATTAATCTACAGGGAACATAAGAAATAGACTAAAAATCAGTGGCATCAGATCTTATAGACTTATGAATGAAAATTTGAGTTCAAATCATTTTCATTAACCATAGAAATGATTATGATGGCAGCCCACAGCTGAAGAAGAGCTTTTGATGTCTTTTAAGATGTCTGTAGTTTTCAGTCTTCAGTTTTATTTGTCATATGCAAGTTAGCACAGGGTCAACACTGCAATGAAATGTATTTGACAAGCAGAAGACAGTCGCTCAGCAGAATGGTACAGTAGGGGGGGGGCAAATGGGATATTGCACAGTTACGTTTTGTAGTTTGTACAGCATTGCACTTTTTTTTTCTTAATATAAATACCAATAAAGTGGAGTGACCAGTGTAGATTGTACAGAGTACTTGTGAAGCTGCAGGGTAGCTTCTGAGTGCATCCTGTGGAGTGTGTTGTGTGTGTTTAAGTGTTGTGGTTGAGGTGTCGTATGGCTTGGTGGTAAAAACTGTTTTTGAGTCTTGTAGTCCGAGCAGACAGGCTCCGGTAACGTCTGCCAGATGGTAACAAGGAGAAGAGCTGATGTGCTGGGTGGCTGTGGTCCTTGATGATGCTGTGTGCTTTACGGAGGCATCGCTGGAGATAAATGTCCTGAATGGCAGGAAGCCTCGTGCCAGTGATGTGCTCTGCTGCCTTCAATACCCTCTGTGGTGATTTGCGGCTGCTAGCAGAGCAGCTTCCATACCAAACTGTAATGCAGCTCATCAGCAAGCTCTCAATTGCACACCTGTAGAAATTTGAGGTCATGTTAGTGTTCATGCCAAACTTCCTCAGCCTCCTCAGGAAGTAGAGTCGCTGGCGAGCTTTCCTGATAGCAGTGTCTGTGTGAAGGGTCCAGGAGAAGTCCTCGGTGATGTTGACACCAAGGAATTTCTCTTTTGATCTTGACACTGGTTATGTGGATGGGCTGGCGTTCCCTGACTGGTCATTTCCGGTAGTCCACTATCATTTCTCTAGTTTTGCTGATGTTGAGAGACAGGTTATTTTCCAGACACCACTTGTACAGTGCCATGTCTGCAGAACTAATTCTGACAAAATATAAAGAAATAAGGGATGGCTCAAGACTTCTACACAGTGCTATATTTCTTTTGGGCTATGTACCCCAAGAGTTAGACTTTACTCTGCATTTGCTGAAACATCCTTAAGTGCATGAGGGGAGAAACAACCTAAACAGTTGCTTGTTATTGAAAAGGCACCCCATTGAAATGGCAGGATCATTGCTCACCACCTGCCCTACACGCCTGAACTAGCTCTCTGCATCATTGTCTTCTTCTTCCCCAGAATAAACTACACAAATCTTACACCTACTGCAAACGTGCACCTGAAAGTGATGAAAACAAGACTACCTTAAGTGCTCTAAACTCTGTAACACTTCTCACTACCCCTCTGCTTACTAACTGAGCACTGACTGACCGTGAAGTTTGACTAAAATCTCTTTTTAGTGCACTATAGGAAGAAAAAATCTGCTGATAGATTAGCAAATACGAATAAACAAACTCCATATATTTCTGGACCAGTCATGGTGCTCATTTAATCACTGCAACTGACATATTTATGGAACATTACTTACTAAATGAAAAAAATAAAGTTTGGCTGACTTACAAACTTCAGTGTTATGACTTCAGTGTTATTACTTGAGCTGCAGTTCAGAGGCTCAACGCTTAATGAGCAAGATGGGTGCCGCTTGTCAGTTCTAATGGCTGTTTTCTGTGTGCAGCAGACCATGGCCTATGTGGGTCATTCTTCAAACATCCTGCCAAACATTTGTTGCCAAGCACCCCTCGTGTTTCTCATAACACATGACAATATAATGGTCAAATGGGGCCAGTTAGTTTGACCAAAGACAGTATGGACTAAGGGTGAATGATGAATCAGCAGCAGGGTATTGATCTTTGCCTTTACCACATATGGGTCTACACAACAAAGCAAACAGAGTAAAGCACCTTTCAGTCACTTTTATGGAGCCTGTCCAGTTACACCTAATGGCTACATGTCACATGAAGAAGTAGAACTATTGAGTTGAGCTCATGCAGCTGACTTTGTTGTTTTTACTTTTTCATTGCTACTTATAAAAAAGACCTGCAGTCATATTTTCATTAAGTGACCTGTAAATCAATGAATCTCGAGTATTTTCATAACACAACAATTCAAAATCATCGGGATTTCATAGGGGACTGTCTCTTATGCTAAAGTGAGCTGTGAGGACAGTTGCTCCTGACAAAACTGTACCTGCAGGCACAGAGGACAAAATGCTTCATTCTTTGGTTGTTGCTCACATAATCTTATGGCCTCTGTAGCTCCGACTCCAGTCCTCCAAAGCAAGCAAAAAAACTTTTAAACGAAAGAGCTGCTGGTATGAGCATCTGCTTGCTACTGATAAAAAGACTGCCAGCATCAGACATGATGTGACATGGCGTACTGGTCAGTGACAGAAGCTTCTGATCAAAGGCATCCGGTGATCTAAAACGGATTTTTCCGTATGGTGTTAGAGGTCAAGGGAGACATTTTTTTCATCATGGCGCAGCAGGGCAGCACGTTGGAATCGAGGAATCTAACAATGGGATTTCTCTCTTTGCTCAAATGATGTATTTAATTGTTGATTTGTAAATGGAGTAGGCAATAAATGTCCATTTTCTCCTTCTTGTCTACTGGTAGTTCTTTTTGTTTTGCTTTGCTATTGATAAGGTGCAGGATAACAAGACTTCACTCAAAGACATTAAATCAAAATGTAGTCAGTTTGTAAAAGCTCAGCAAAAAGGATTCACTTTATTGCTTTTGCTTTAAAGGTCTAATTACCATGGAAAAGGAAAAACATGGAATAAAATGCAAAATAATCACTAGAATTTTGCATTTCTGCTTTTTTATCGGTGCTTACTCATATCATTTCCCCCAGAATCCCAGAAACACCAGCACTGGCATCAGATCAGTCATAAAGAATCACAAAAACTGATGAGCCTCACTCTTTTCTCAGCTGTCAGCGATGTAAAAGAAGTTTTCTTTCCCTACATCATTGCAATCAAGATCTTTAAAAAAAACACATACTGGAGCTACAGTCTATTGCACAATTTGTTTTATGTCAGTACACATTGGAATAGAACAGACAAACGCCTTTGTTTTATGTCTTTGAACTTTATTTGAATGTAATTTTATCAAGGATCTTCTTTCACAATGTTACTCAGTTGT
Organism: Copadichromis virginalis; assembly: GCF_057382275.1. NCBI lineage: Eukaryota > Metazoa > Chordata > Actinopteri > Cichliformes > Cichlidae > Copadichromis > Copadichromis virginalis. Next base: position 26,495,882 of record NC_140618.1, read on the forward strand.
CCTTTATTCCAATAAATCTGTTGCAATACTTGAAAGAACACAGAAGGCTTGCTAGATAGAAAAACTGCTTGTCTGGGCAGATCAGGTGACATAAAATAATAAAAAAAATCCCATCCCACTTCTGGCCTCTTGTGTTATTTCTTCAGCTTCTGGTTCCATGGCTTTCCTAATTAGGTAATTACTGTATGTTGTGGAGGTAGTGAATTGTGAAGAGCAGATCCTGTTTTGACCCAGAGGGAAAAGAGACTGTTTTTGGTCCTGCCATACAAAAACTGTGAGTACAACCCCTTGGGCAAGGCTAGATTCAGCTTCGAGGGTTTTAGAAATGAGATAATTTCCACGGTGTGAGAGGACTTGGTGAATCATGCTGAAAACAGAGGTCAGGACTGTGCTGGAAAATGAGCTACCAACTTTTGGGGCTGACATTAAGACTCTAATGTGTTCAAACAGAATTGAAATAGTTTAAACTTTAATGTCTCAGGAGATACCATGAACATATGTTTGGAGTAAAAGTATTTGATCCCCTGTTGAACTGATACGTTTATCTACTCACAAAGAACCAAAATAGTTTATGGTTATTTCATTTTAATTGAGAAAGACAGGATATCAACCAAAAATCTAGAAAAATAAAAAAATAGCTATAAGTTACAAGTTGATTTGCATGTCACTGAGTGAAATAAAAAATTGATTCCCTACAATACAACCAGAATTCTGTCTGCTACAGACTGGCTGTGTGCCCATGTTGCATACAGATTGCAATCAATCAATTACAGATACTTCTGATCTCATCTCGTTATATCTATAAAGCCCTCTCCATCACCATGGGAAGACCAAAAAGTTGTCATGAGTACTAAAGTTGTCAAGATGGTAGACCTGCTCAAGGTTCAATAGGCTACAAGACTGTCAACAAGACGTTTGGTGGAAATATAAAATTAAATGTTCTCTTGCTGGAGATCCATGCAAAGATCTCCCCTCATGCGGTGAAGATGATCACGAGAAAGGCGATGGATCACCCCAAACCTACACAGGAAGAGCTTGTTAATTATCTGAAAGCAGTTGGGGCCACAGTCAACAAGAACACCACTAGCAACATACTACAGTAATGGAGAGCACTGAAAAGGGTCTGGGACAGGTCTTCAGGCATGATAATGACCCCCCTCCCCCCCAAATATTGCCAAGGCAAAAAAGGAGTAGCTAAAGAAGTAGCACAAGACTTTATGGGGAATTTTGTGGGGTCAGTAAAGCTCCCATCTCAGCAACACTGAAGGATTAAACAGTTATCACAAATATCCCCCTGGATGGCATTAGCCATTTCAGTATTAGCAATTACCAGAGCAACATTATCTGTCTTTTGGAGCTAAACAGCATTCGGTATCAGTCCAGTCTGTTTGTAACATTAGTAGGCAGTATTAATTTAACAGGATAACACAAATATTCTCTCAAAGTCTGTGATTGAAGCTGAGAAACATTAATGAGCAAGTAAAAAGAAACAGCGGCCTACCTTACCAACTCTTTCTGATCAGCACCACAGACAGGCCAGAAGCACAGCACTATTGTAGACTTCCTAACAGTAGTGTTGTCCTTTATGCATTTTTGCACTACATAAGAGAATTTTAAAATATTTGCCATCATATATCTATATGTATAAAATGAAGAAATAGTGGAGTTATTAGAAGAGCATTAATAATGAATCTGAACTTGAGTACAGCTAGGCGTGTTTGGCCACTCTTCTAAATAAACAGAATTCTATACATGCTTTTATCTAATTTTACTTGTTTTTTTGCACTTGCTTCCTTTCTACAAAGACTGAAAGTCTGTTAATCAATGCTTCTTGACTCTTTGTTACAGAGACCAGAGAAGGGCACAGCAGCAGAAGAGACACTCATCATAATGGAGTACTCAGTATCAGTTGGCAAGCATATTACAGTCATTCTGTATAATTTACAGTGCTAGCATGGACTAATGGTTGTATAGCTGGTATGCTAAAATGCTTTGGTCAGGCATATGTTTCTGTTAAAAATTGTAAATGGGTTGCATTTATATAATTTTTTCAAGTCTTATCGACCAGTCAGTGCGCTTCACAGTACAGGCCATGTTCACAGTTTTCTTCATACAACGTTAGTATCCAGCGTCCTGTCCAGGGTGAACCCCGCCTCTCACCCTATGGTATCTGAGATGGGCTCCAGCCCCCCTGCGACCCTGAAATGGATAAGCAGAAGAGAATGGATGGATGAATTTTTCCACAAAATTCTTTTCCCACTACGGTGTCTGTCGGAGTGAATCTCTTAAAGATACAGTGGTTATAGGTATTAACAACCCTTGTTTGCCTAAATAAATACCACCGATCACGAACACCTATACCATGTACAATCACAAAATTTGGGTCCAATGTGTCACCTGCGCTTGTTGCAGCTAAATTTGGTCGATGAAATACCTAAAATCTCTCAAATCCCAGGTTTAACCTGTGGACAATAGAGATTAGCACTGCAGCCAAACTACGATCAACAGAGATGACTAGTGCCATACGGCTTTTTTCCACTAAGAGGCTTATATTTCATAGAAGGTTATCTCTGGTCATATGTAATTTACACTGCAGTTATTAAGCATAGCCACCACCATGTTTAGTTTCTGCAGTCAGAAAAGATTATATTGGAAATGCACAGTGGGGTGTTAATTTAAACCTTACAAAGTGACATGTAGGTATAATGCACAGCCACTGACACCTGTTAATTCATACTAAGTAGCAGACTGCCAAAATTACACCTCTCAATAAGAACTGTATCACATTAATGCACATCAGGAGCATTATTTGTCCAAGATGCAAGTTAAAAATGCTCCCAAAGGTCTGAGCATGCAGGTGACTGAAGGTACCTCAGAACATTTTAACCATAATACAGATGACACTGTTTTTACTGCAGTAAATACTCCTATCTAAATTTCTTTACATATACTTCCATTTATTTTTTCATTATTTAGGTTTTTTATATTTTGGAGTGCTATTACTCAACAAGAGAAAATTGCCTTGCTCAAAAAGCGTCTCATCCGAGCTGGCAGAGCATCTAGACCTCATGCATGTGTTTATACTCCTGTCTGCTTAAGAGTGAGTTGGCACTCTGCTGATCAGAGGTGTGTAAAATTGCCAACACAGAGACACAAGGTGAAAACGAGTGCAACAGTACTCATGCTGAGTTAGTCACCAGTAAAAATGACACATTAGCTTGCACAAATAGAATGCTTAAGGACGTTTAAGGGTGTTCTTTTGGGGATGATCTGCATTGGGAATGTTTTCTCCCTCCTGTGCTCCAGATTGAAGACTAGAATAATTTAACTGCAGTGTTCTTTCAGTGATTGCCTTCTGTCTTGTGTTACCTATCAATATCTATATTTATTTTTTAAAATAAACTGAGGTTTAGTTTGAATTTGCAGCTCATAATTAGACTGAAAATGAAACCATGCAGTTGATAAGGTATGTAAAAGCATAGTAAATATAACATATGACCTGTAAATGTATCAGAATGCATAAAGTCAAGCTTGTTAACAAGAAAAACCTCCAACTGGGGGCATAAACTATGAGCTCGCAGCTGGAAGGTTTTTCATTAAGCAGGCTACAATACATTTGTTAGTTACATTTGTTAGTTATTTGTTGAAGGAAAAGAACAACATTCATTCTACAAGAATTATACTCGTATACTGTTACTGCCTGATTTCTTTCCCTATCTCGTCTTCTCTGCCAGGCTGAACCGTTTCTTTTTGTTGAGCTGACACCTTGAGTGTATCTGATAGCTCCACTTATAGTCATGAAAACTTAAATGTGTGTTCACTTACTGTCAGGTTGGAGCCAAGTGAGTGATCCAAACACAAACCTATCGAACACTTAACCTACACTGATGGAGATTTTGTTTTATCACCACTGGAAGTGTTATTTATAGCTACTGCAGCTCACCATAGAAATCTGTTTAGTTGTTGCCAGCTGAGTTAAAGATATTGTTGGATTCAACCTGGATATTATTCTTCATTTCCAAAGTCAAAACTCAATATCTGATTTAAAAAGTGTTAAATACCTGTCACTATACTGCATATGGAAGCCATTTAAAATCTAATTATGATATGTATATTTTATATGGACTAGGTTGAAGAGCTTCCTGTGTGCCATTTACATTTTTTTAACCACATTTTATCCTCTCAGCTACTGAGTGTGTTTTCAGTGGCACCTGATTGTAACTGTGATGTTGAATTCTTGATTCTACTTACTTGCCCCAACCAGTCATCTGAGCTCGAGTGTGTCATATGCAGTATTATTTGCCAGAGTGGTCCAAATGCATCCCACTGACATCTGATAATCCTCCACATTCTTGCAGTCCTAACAGGCACTAGGGCAATTACAAGAACTGCGTCACACAAGTGGGCACTTGACTGCTTACTGCAAGTGTGGGTTTTGAGAGGGACCCTTGGCAGCAGTGAAGTACACCTGAGTATGGTGGACTCGGGAGTTTATTAGTCAGACCTGCAAGATCATCTCACTCTCATCTCCCAGCTCGCCAGCTGACATTTCTCATTTTGATTTGTGTTTCAAATCCGTGCACTTTCACACCCCATAATATTTATAGACAGTGCGTGCATAGGATTGCATTGCTTTGTGTGCTTAAAATAGTATTATTTAAGGACTATGTGTTGTTTGCTCTCTTTTGAGCTGGGGCGTGAAAGCACTCATCCAAAGTTCATTGGAGAATGTTACACAAGCATGCAAATGATTTGTTCCTGATCACTCTGTTTGTTGCCAGCCGGAACATATGACTAGTGTCTCTAATCCTCCCTGTAAAAGAGTAATGCATCATGCATAATACTTCAACTGGTCAATCCTGAAATATTACAGGAGACTCTTTTTAGTGCAAAGCCATAATGAACAGTGAAGTCATACTTCTTGTTGCTGACTAAAATGAAGGGAATGTAAGGAATATAGTAAGCATGCATCTGAAAAAGTGCACTTTTAGTAGTTTGTATTTTTACTATTAATTACAGAAATGCATGTTTTCCTAGCATGTAGCGAAGCTCAGGTAAAATCAAACATCAACTTGTTCTTCTAAGCCTAAAAATCAGGGCCAAAAAGGTTGGCCTACAAAACATGTTAAATGAAATAAAAGTAATTTAATTATTTTGCTGAAGCAGAGGACATATTCATTTAAATCTCTGCATCTGAATTTTATCAACCTGTCCTGGGAGTTAAAAAACCCCAAAGCCTCGTGAAAAAAAAAGAAGCAGACATGGTTTAAGTTTATTTAAAGAAGAAACAACGATGGAACAAAGCACTGGGCACAAAATTTTAGGTTCCATATGGCATTAATTGCAAAACTTGAAGCAAAATGAGCTGCATCATAAACATTTATTTCTCTAGCCACCTGTTCATCTGTCTATATTTGTCCTTTCTCTCTGCTGCCTCGAATCTGTGCTCATTTCTTTCATTTCTGTGCCTTTTTCCTTTGTTTCTTTGCTCATCACTGTCAGGTCAGAAGGTAAAAACAAAGTGCAAAAGGATTAATATGTTCACTCCTGTTTTTCTCTTTCTGTTGCCCTTTTATTGCCATCCAATTAGTAGTGTGCAGCCCTGTTGCCTCAGCTGAAATTTCAGCTCTTATTGGCATTACCCACTGCAAAACAGGAAAAGCGTGACATTTCGAGTATGTTAAATTAGTTAACTGGCAGATTGTACCGCACATGTTTATGTGATGTGTGAATGCATAATTCGGCCTCTGGTCTACCCATTTCCAAATATGGTATACTTTTTCACTTACAGTGCCGCAGATCAGTGACCAGCATCACTCAAAGAGGGCAAATAAAAGAAATGAAGACAGAGCTTTTTTTTTTTCTTCGAAAAACTTTCACATTTTATTCACCAAATTAGGTAAGTAGACTTAGTGCCCCTTGAAAGAAGAAATGGCTTCCTGAAATGCATGAATGGCTGATATTAACAAGGAACACTCATCTGGCACTCCATTAACTCAGGCTAAATCTACAGCTCAGTGAGACAGCTAGACAATCAGACCATATAGGGCACCTGTCTTCTAAGTCTTTAATACCCTTCTACTTTTCTAGGAGAGGGAGAGGGAACACTTTACTTGCAATGCGACATATATTCAACACAGATCTCCTTCAACCTTGAATGAAGTGCATTATAGTCTCTTTAGTACTTTGTTTTCTCGTTTCTGATTTTACAGCATGCCATCCACAAAGCAAAGAACACAGAAAGAATGAGGAAAAAAGTTCGTAATTGTGATAAAGAAATAACTCCTTTATTTCTTTTTTAAGTGGTTAAAAAAATAAACCACTTAAACCTGTGCTTTCAATTCAAGGATAGATAGTTTTAAGCAAACAGTGTCATGATCCTGGGTCTGTTGACCCAGCGTTTTGAGTTTTAGTTTATGTAAGCCCGTCAGGTTTCCTAAGTTCATTTGTTATCATGCCTAGGTGTTTCTAGTTCTTATTATTTCCCCCTCGTGTTTCCAACTATGTTAAATCTCCCCTGCTCTTCATGCGTTTCATGTCTGTGTCTTACGTTGTCAAGTTCGGGTTGTCATGTCTATGTCTCTTTATGTTTCCTGTTTTATTGTGAAGAGGTCTGGTGTTTCTGTGTTCATCGTGTTCAGTTTTACTCTCCCACTGTGACGTCATTATGTTCATGTGTGCCAGCTGTTTCCCCATGTGTTCCCACTTCCCTCATCATCCTCCTGTGTGTATTTAGTCCGTGTGCTTTCAGTCATTTGTTGTCAGGTCGTCTGCGCATCCATGTCTCATCTCCAGGTACCCATGTCAGTTCACTATGGTTAAGGTTTTTTATGTTTTGTTATTAGTTCACCCAGTTTAGGTTATTGTTTAGTTTTCACCGATGCCCTATTATTTTGTACCCTCGTTGCTAGTCTCAATAAACGGCTTGTTTTGTTAATCCACACCACGTTTTGGTCTGCGTTTGAGTCCTCCTCTGCAACACATACGGTCTGCCCCCGCCAGACCGTGACAAACAGGACATGCCCAATACAAAGGCACTGTGGTCACTAACAGGGTGTTAGTGACCACAGTGCCTATATGACATATATACACTCAACACCTTTTGTAGTACCAGGTTGGATAATAACCTTTAACATTAAAAACTGCTCTAATCCTCTGTGACATACATTGAACGAGGCGCTGGACAGTCCTCGGAGATTTTGCGTCATATTATTGTAGATTTATCAGCTTTTATGATGTGAATCTCCCATTCCCTCAAATCTCAATGGTCATCTATCAGATTGAGATCTGGTATCTGGAAGTCATCTCAATGCAGTGAACTCTCAAGAAACCAGACTGAGAAGATTTGGGCTTTGTCACACGGTGCGTTAACCCTGTTAGAAGCAGCCATCAGGAGATGGGCACACTGTGGTCATAAAGAGATGGATGGATGGTCAGAAACAATTCTGTTTTTACTAAGTGGCCCAAAGTGTTCCAACAAAATATCCTCCACACCATTAAGCCGCCACCAGTCTGAACAAGGCAGGATAGATCTAACCATTTGCATCGTTTACACAACATTTTAAACCTACCATCCAAATGCGGCAGCAGAAACTGAGACCAGTCAGTTTTTTTTTTTTATCTTCTATTGTCCGGTTTTGGTGATCCTTGTGATTCTGGCCTCAGTTTCCTCTTCTGAGCTGGCATGTGTGGCACCTAGTGAAGTCTCTGCTGTTACAGCCCATCTGCTTCAAGGCTGTATGTGTTTTGCTTTCAGAGATACTCTTCGGCAGACCTTGATTGTAACAAGTGCTTATTTGAGTTACCGTTGCCTTCCTATCAGCTTGAAGGAGTCTGGCCTTTCTCCTCTGACATTTGGCATCAAGAAGGAATTTTCATCCCAAAGACTCACACAAGTTTTGAAGCCACTCACAATTTCACAGCTGGGTTACATGTATGGTGTGTGTGTGTGTGATTTACATTGCTGTGCTTGAGAGCCACCATCTACCGGAACCAAATTCCCTGTATGTGTCTGCACATATACTTGGCCAATAAACACGATTCTGATCTGATTCTGTTCTGATCTGATGGTGGCCGATGGATAGTGATCTAAAGCCCACCCATAGCGTCTGTTAACAAAGCTGTAGTTTTCAACATGATACTTTTTCAAAATATCAAAGCACTGAGGAGCACTGATAGAGTCACAGTTTTTTCTGCAAAACAACCACAACTAATTCCATTAACATATGCAGTCACTATCTTGACAATTCATAACAAAGGTAATGCAAGTACAAAGTAAAACTGATGACAGGTGGAAAGGAACCTTTTTAGAGTTACCTTGATAGTCACACCCATAATCCCATAACAGGATTTCCTCTATACAATAGCGCTGACACCAGTGTTCTGTACACCTTAACATCTCAGCTGCAAATAACAGAGAGTGGAAAAAGGTGATATTTGGTGTGGACATGAATATTAGCCAGTCTAGGTTCTTCTATGCATTTTGGTCTTCTGTTCACATGGAAAATTGCACAAATATCTGTGAACCCAGCATTTTCTGACTGAACCACAACATTTTATGCCATGGAATGAGAACACACTTATATCAACTAAAAACGGTTGAGGTGAGGTTGACTTTAACTGGGCACTTGAGTTGCAGAAGAAAGAAAACAAACAGACAAAAAGAACAGTTGTCAAAAGTATATCAGCTCTAAATTAAGTGGCTTTGAGACCTTTGAAATGGCTTTTCACCAGTGCGCAAAAGAAAATATTAATTAAGTTCCCCTTTGCCAGCTGTGTCATCTTTTAAAAGGATTTGTGTAGCTGTGTTCCCTATCAGTTTGGAAGGAGACACGGGAGAATTAGAGTCAGCTGAGAGAAGGAAGAGAAAGTGGATGGGGAGTCAGTGGTCTGTGAAATCAAGCACTCTTAAAACAGGAACCGATGAGCCAGCAACCTTGTAGTCAGCTAATCAGAGAATTCTGATTCATTAAAAATGTTCGACTTGTTAGTTAGCTCTCCTTAGAAATCTGTTTGCTGCTCCAGTTAAACAGAAGCATTAACCAGCAAGCATCAAGTGCATCGTTTGGAAGAAAACCAGTTTAACAGTTGGTACGAGTGGAAATGATTGCTCCAAGGAATGGCTGCTTGATTCACTTTACAGTAAGCCCCATTACAGCTTGGAGCTTGTTGACTTCCTGTTACATTCCAGAAAAATGGCTAATGGGTGAGGGGAGTAGCAAATGTTAAATGTGGGTGAAAGAAAAAGCTAAACAGAGCAGATTAAAAAAAACAACATTTGTTTTTTTGTTTTATTTGTAAGATGAGGTAACTCAGAGACAGCTACAAGCACATGATCAGACAATACAGAAAAGATATGGCTAAACAAACCAAAGCAAGACACTACTCACTTGTAGATCAAAACACCACTAAACTCACAATCAGAACTCAAAGTACACCACTGAAGCTCACCACTCACCAAACGCTTACAGCAGTGTGATTGTGAGTGGCTCCTCAGGACAAATGGGAATCGGAGGGGAAGATTGATAGCAACACCACAAGCCACCGATCAAAAAGAATACTATTCTCTCTTATGAAATCAAGGTAGGCCCAGCTTTAAGGGTTGTTTAGGCCCTGAAAATGTTGTCTATATGCCTCTGGGTTAAATTTGTAGTCTAGCAAGATGGCACTCTTTAGTTTTTAATCTTGTCGCCAGTACATTGCTGTAGCTTTTTGCACAAAGGCCTCAAAGTAAGTCTCTATCAATACAAGGAATGACTGCCTTTTGCATTTCTTGTTTACAGTCTAACAACAGAGGATGACGTTTAATGGGGCTGAGAATTGTTTAAAGACAGGAAAAGACTTAAGGCTGTTGGTTTTGTATCTATAGTGTACGTATTAATGGGGGATTTGTGCGTGGTGAGGATGCGGACATGCATGAAAGCTATCTGGCCTGACTTACTGCATTGTGCAAAGGAGGAACACATTCCTCAGTTAACTTTATGTAATATTTGTTAGGACTGGCGAGTCATTTGATTAAAATAACATATAAATAACCAAATGCAAGTGTAAGACTGATGTTGAAATTTTTATCCCCCAAACAACAACAACAACAACAAAAAAACAGTCAGGGGAGTCATCACTAACAAATGACTTCAATTTATAAAGAACCTGTGGATGAATATATTAGCAAAAACAGAAAAGAAATTCAAATAGTAATCCATTTTGCAAAAATGACCCTAGTATATGTGCCACCTGTGCAAAATTATTATTACATAATTATTCCGAGTAGTAATGGCAAAAACAAACATGCACACCCTCCTAAAGATTCAGCTGTGTGCATGTAAAAATACATTTGTCAAAGCTCACCTGTGGCTGAGATCCCCACAGCACCAGAGCACAGGTGCAATGTAACACTGTGCTGTAAATCTTATGTTCTAGTTCAGGCTCTTTCGCCTGGTAACAAATATTGTGGTGCATACTCATTTTCACCTCAACACAACGTGCTGAAGAAATTAGCCAAAGCAGATCTGTCCTGATATAATTCTTCTATTGTTCTGAACTATTCAAATGTCACTAAAATGCCATTCTTACCTTTGACTATATAGTTGCATCAATACACTTCAATTACAGATCATATTCAACCCCAAGCGTAGAGTAGTATTACGTGTCTGTCAAAGACAACCCTTCAGCACGGTTCAAACAAGGAGAAGCAAAAATCATTTTAAAGGATTGTAAATGAGTGAGTCATGCTTAGTTCCATGGTCAAAATAGACTAGAATCATCTGAATACACGCCCAAAACATTAAGCTAGAGTATAATTTTTGCTCTTAGCCATTGAAATAAAACAAACATCAGAATAGAAAATACAAGTTTCTAATATTGCATACAGTGGCAGAACAGGACAATATTAAATTGTAAGAAGTCGTGAGAAAAAAAAAAGACGTTATTCTGAAATAAATTGACGCAGTTAATTCCCTAGAAGCCCCTCTGTGTTTTGCTGGGATGAAACAGGATGAAACTGAGAGAAAAATAGGGATGGAGGACTAAAGAAAATTAGTAACGTAATCCACAGCAGGATCAAAAGAGTGCGATTGGATTATATTTTGTTGCATCAGAGCAAATAAAAGATGTTTCAGATCAAAGGCAGTGATTTTCAGTGGGGGGAATATGGAGATGCATTATTGAAGATTGAACAAAGTCCATTTGTGTGTGCGTATGCATGTGTGTGTGTGTGTGCGTGGGGTGGTGTCGGTGGTGGTGGTAGGGGCGGTCGTATTTGATGTCATAACTTGGGAAACATAGCCTCTCTTATTCAGCAGAGCTCTGTAACTCTACCTGGGCCTCTCATTGTGTCTTTATTTGTTTGATTTCAAGGGAGGGACGTTACAATAAAGCCAATCTGGAAATGAGATCAGGCTGTGACTGATGGTAATTACTTGCTGTCTACACCATTAAGAATTTAATGTAATTTCAGATAGACTTTCCTGGAAGGGGGGGTGGGGTGTAGCGGAGAGAGAGAGAGGGTAAGAGAAACAGAGAGAGAGGGAGAGAGAGAAAGATGGAAGGGAATATAGCTGAACCGTATCTGTAATTTCTCAGTGTATCTGCATGAGATTATGAAGAAAGACCTCTCTGAAACAAATGAACAACCACATCAATAAATGCATCGAAAGTTGTAGCCGCATATAATATAAAACACAGAAAACTAAGGGTGTCTGTCACAAGTTCAAGAACACGATTTAAATCACGTTTATTCTGTCCTGGTCTGGGGATATCAAACTGGCTATCAGCAGGATCACCACTTGAAGTGATCAGTCATGTAGAAAAGCTGTGGGGTGCCTCTGTCTTTTTGGCCCCCTTTCCATCTGTTTCTAGAGATGTAAAACCCAGAACAGGATTTATGTAACAAGACACATATATCAAACTCAGTCTCCTGAAGATTAGAAAAAACAAAAAGCAAAGGTTAAAGGTACTTTGGAAGACTGGGTGGGACTGAAGGATACAGTACAGCTGAAATATCTTGATTTTTTGACTGCAGAACAAATAGCTAGGGATGCAGATTCATGCAGCAGGTTTGGATACCCCAAAGAAATCTTGTATTTATCAGTCTGTCACATCATTGTGAAGGAATATTGAGCCACTTTTCTTTGCAGCATAGCTGTAGTTCATTCAGATTGTGAGCAATTCTTTATGCAGGCCCCTTCACAGAATTTCAGTCAGGTAGATTTTTCTGCTGTGCTTGGCATCATTGTCCAGTTGCATGATCAATTTTTGTCCAAGATGGCCTCATATTTGACTACAATACTTTGGTACACATAGGAGTGTTTGATTGACTCAATGGCTTCAAGGTGCCCAGGTCCTGTGGGTGCAAAACAAACCTAAATCATCACCCCTCCCACCATTGTGTTTTACGGTTACGATGAGAGCTTTTTGTGGATATGCTGTGTTTGGTTTTTCCAAATGTGGCGCTGTGCACTATGACCAGATGTCTCCACTTTGGTCTTGTCTGTCCAGAAGTCTTATTGTTTCTTCAGATGCAACTTTGCAAAAGCCATGTTGCCACAGTCTGTACTGTCATGAACTTTAAGAGTCTTAGATGTAGCTCTTGGATGATGTGCACTTCTGGTAGATTGTGGCATTGTGGTAACACAAATCCTCCAGACCAGCAAGTTATCAAAACTTCCATTATAGTAAGAAACGTTACTTATATGTACTAAAAGTGAACATGTGAGAAATAGCATGGTGCTTTTTTCAGCTTGTAGGCCACAACAGAGACATACAAGAGAAGAGTTAATATTGAAGCCAAATGTATTCTTTTCACCTATTGAAACATCTTAAAATGAAATAAATCCAATCCGATCCGATCTTACCATTTATTAATAGAAACCAGTGTTTGTTATTGCACACTGAACCATACTCTATCATCATAACATCTGGGTTTAGGCCAGCACAGACATAAAGGTCTTGTATGACTGTTTCCTGTCTCAACATGCTGAATGAAACGACTTATTGAAAGAGTCAGAACGGGTGAAAGAGAAATGAGACACACTAAAGTGAGACCTCAGTTGTTATTACTGCAATTAATCACAATCTGTAGTTGTTTGCTCAGAGCAAGAAAAAAAGAAAAGAAAAGAGAGAAGAAAAGAAATCTGCAAAATTTGTTATATTATGTGTCACTTGGCTTCAGACAAACTGAGTCTGGGCTAAGCTACTTGAAGTTACTAAGTTACTGTAGGATGACATCAGCAACATTATTAAGGCAAAGACTGAGTATCGCCTCTGGCTGACACATGAGGAGAGACTAACATAGCACCTGTATTTGCAATGGTGTTCTAGCATTGAAGGCTTTTTATAACACAGCCTTCCAGTTCCTGTAGTCACATACATCTAAAAATATCTTGATAAAAGCAAAAAATGAATTAATCAGTAACACAAAGAAATTCATATTTTAAGTTAATACAAATATTTAACCTCCTAAGACCCGAACTCTTCCACGGCATGCATTTTTAATTTCTCTTTGATATTTGGGCTGATTGGGTCCTAATTAATGTAAAAACAAAGAATTATTACCAGATTTTTTTTTTTTTTTACCTAATTTTTGTTTCTAAGAAAAACGAGAGCCACATATGAGGATATTCGTTTAAAATTTCGATACAACAGTAGCAGTTTAATGTCCTCGTAAGTGGATATTAGGCCCTTGTTGAGCAAAATTGAGTATTTTGGTCTAAATAACCCAAAATGTGATGTCCACATATGTGGACGCCAGATCCTAGGAGGTTAAGACCATAGGAAGTATATTGAATGTGCGGCTGGATTACTCTTTTTCTTAATGAATGTTAAAGTCAGGCCAATCAGTTACAGCTCTGATAGTACATGAGACTAATGATGTTGATTTCCTTTATGTCACCCATATTATTATTTGTCTGAAATACATTATAGTATGCATCCAGCATACATATGCCAAAGGTGATTACTAAGGATTACACGGAGCTATTTCCAGTTCCTGATGTGCTCTGTGCGTTAATGACGTGCTACTGTTAAAAACATAAGGCTGGTATTTACTTGAGAAACTGCGCTGGAGAATGTACTCTCAATACAGGTTTGTTTGCATTCTTGCTGTCTTGTGAAAGCCAAACCTGAACTGGTTTTAGAGGCATATAACACAACAGAGTGCATCACTTGGGAGGGTGCATACAGTAGTTAGCCCAGGTACAAAGAGTCCTGAAGCCTCTTTGCCCACATAACTTTCATAGCAAACATACAAATACAACAAAGAAGCACAGGGCAGAGAAAAAGCAGCTTTAAAACCAAAAGGCTTTCTGAGTTGATCTGTTGGGGGAGAATGTGTCAGAAGCACTTTCACACTTTCCAGATATATCCCAAAGTTGTTGTGGAATGAAAAGCACAGTGATTGCGAATACCACTCAAGAGAGGTGAGAAATGTGAATTTGATCCTCAAACACACCAGACACGAGCAGCTGCACTATGTTTTTCCTTCTTAGTGGGACTCTTGGTATTACCTCACCAGGTCTGTTCTTCACAGGTGATGGCAACAATAATACAGAATCATGTACTTTTGATCTTTAACTCCTTCAGCGACACTCACACTTCGTAAGATCCAACAGGCACTTAATTTGTATACCAAATTTGATATATGAAGAAGATGAAGTCTAAATGTATTTTTTATTAGGTGCCAATCAGTATCTATCAATTTCCTTCCTTACTTTAAAGTATATTTCCATTCTTTGTGTTTTTCAGTTTATTTTAATCTAAACTACAGGCTTGTTTTCTTTTAAGCATATAAATGACATTTATACCAGTCAAGTTTAGACACACACATCTGAGTGCATGTAGGATATATGTGTGATAGCAAGACATAATGAAATCAATACAGAATAAAATCCAGTGTATTATAAAAATAAAGTATCTTTAATAGTTACAAACAGTCTATCACAAACACTTGCATATTTTCACAGACACATTGAGAATTGCATGACTCTATAAAGGAAAGTGATGTACTTAACTTAAAAGTAGCTTTTTTGACAAGTTTGGACACAGTTCCAGTAGCAAAGTGATGAAAATGTGATTATTTTGTTGTTGTGCTGATTTGGCACAACAGCTGTACGGAATTTTTATTGATAAAAAGAAAAGAAAAGGGGACAAAAACAAACAAACAAACAAACAAACAAACAAACAAACAAACAAAACAAAACAAAAAAACTCAAGGTGCACCTACAAGCTTTTTCCCCCGGAACTTTTAACCTAACATTATATCACTCAATTATCACTTATATGTACTATATTATTGCACAACATCTGAGCAAAAGTAGAAAGTAAGACACAAGTGAAAACGTGTGAAGAAACGTCTAGTTTGTTTGTTAGTCTAGTTTGGTCTGTTGTCATTGCGGTTGTCGTGTATAGAACGACGTTTTATGGCATTCACGTATTCTGTGTTAGCTTTTCCAATTCACTTTGATTGCCCTTTTCTGTATTACAGACCTCACGGTTACCTCATGAATATAGATAAACAATTAACTTGGAAATACATTTATTTTTCAATTATATTTGTATAACCGATACAAGTGACAGATGGTCTAAAGAGATGCATTTTTTTCTCTAAAGCAGTGTCTCTTGTCCTTACCAATCAAATGCAAAACTTGTATATAAAGTTGTAAATCTTTTTATACAGTATTTACATGGGACCTTGGTAATATTCACTGAGTTACTGTGATGTTTTTGTAATGACACCGTTGCTGCCTGCCAACAGTTGACAGAAAGTGGTGGCATATGACAAAAAACAATCATCACAAAGCCCAAAAGAGGAACTTCATGTAAGAGAAAGTTCTTACAGTGAGTTTTGTAAACATTTATGTAAACAGTGGTGGTGTTTTTTTTGTTTGAACGAGTGAACAACTGAACATCAGATGTTAGAGATCTGTCTGAGCTTTCTGTTCACAACCTGCATCGAGTCATTTTGAATTTTTAAAGGTATTTCCACTTCTGATCTTTTCATCCTGTTCTTTTTAAACCTCCTACAGCATATGTAAGACGTCAGCGTGACAACCAAGAAGAACAGCCCCAGACACGTCACTGAAAGAGCAATGAGGACAGGCTGACACGGGAACGGCTCATACCTCTCAGGCCCCTCTGCCATCTGGCCAATGTACCAGGGCCTCTCCTCTACCTCTATGTCAGCCTCTCTGGTCAGCAGACTTTGAATGTAACTTTCATTACTCACTGTTTCATTGACAAAGAAGTTAACCATAACTGTTGAGTACAGAGGTTCAGGTTGACCATGATCACTGACCTTCACCAGAAGGCTGTATAGGCCACGATTGCTGAGCTCCCTCTTTAATGTGATATTTCCTGTTTCTGGGTCAATGGCAAAAGACCCGGGCTCACCGCCTTTCCTTTTAATGATACTGTAGGCGATCACAGCATTCATCCCTGTATCTTTATCCACAGCGTACACCTCTGTGATTGATGTTCCTGGTACAGTGTTGGGTAGCACTAGCATGTAAGACTGATTCGACTGAGGAAAGAGGACGATTGGTGGGTTGTCATTTACATCCAGCAGCAGCACGGTAACTATTGTGACAGAGGAGAGAGCAGGCTCCCCACCATCAACAGCCTCGATCCATAGCTGGTAGGTCCCCTGCTGCTCCCGGTCCAGTGATGTCTTTGCCCTCAGTGCCCCTCGGCCTGTGTCTATCATAAAAATGTCACTGCCATTCAGGATGGAGAGGGCCACCCAGCCATTTTCTCCAGCATCAGCATCAGTCACAGAGAGGACACCGATCTCACCATAACCTGGGAAGTTCTCTGGCACAAAGAAAGTGAAATCCTTGTTGATGAATCGTGGACTGTTGTCATTGCGATCTTGCACGGTCACCACCACTGTTGCAATTGACTCCCTTCTGGGTGTCCCCTGGTCCACCGCTCTCACGATGAACCGGTATGTCTCTTTCTCCTCACGGTCCAGCGATGTGGCCACAGTCAGGATACCTGTAACTCGATCCACAACAAAAATACCAGGGGCGTCGCCTCCGAGGAGGTAAAGAACTTCTCCTCTGCTTTCACTGTCCTGGTCTGACGCTTGGAGCTGAGTGAGAAAAGTGTTTGGCGGATTGTTTTCTTCAACTGATATCTCCACCAAAGACTGCTGAAACACAGGGGCATTGTCATTCTCGTCCAAAACTTGCACCTTAAGGAAGGTCTTGATAACGATCCCACGGGTGCTATTAGCAACCAAAATAAGATCATACTCCTGTGTCCTCTCAAAGTCCAAGGGCTCTGTTGTCTCCAACAGGTATTCATTCTTGAACAGCTGATAGGGGCTCAACCTGAAGGGACCAGGTCCTTCCAAATAACAGTCCACCCTTTGGTTCTTATCAATGTTTTTAACAGTAAAAAAAGCAATTGGAGAAAAAGCTGGTTCAGATTCCTTTATTGTTACCACCCCATCTTTTTCTGGCGCAATGTACCGGGGTATGAGAGTAGGGGGTCCAGTGACAACTTTGATGATATGGACAATAACAGTGGCTACAGCAGGAATACAACCAGGTCCAGTAGCCAGAACAGTGAGTTTGTAAAATGTGGCTGTGCCAGTGTCTATTTTCCCTGCGAGCTTGATCACTCCTGTAATTTTGTCCAAATGGAACAAGCTCCTGGTGTCCCTTGGCACACGTTCACTGTAAGCATAGCTGATCTGAGCATTAGCACCAAGGTCAGGGTCAAAAGCATGCAGACGTGCCAAATGTACCCCTTTGGTGGTATTCCCATGCAGAGTGACATTAATTTGTGACTCTTTGAATTGGGGACAGTTATCATTCACATCCGTGATGACAATTTTCAAAGTCGCAGCACCAAGTAGAGGAGGGGTCCCCCCATCCTCTGCAATTATATCGGTAATGTATTCCGCCTGAGTCTCTCGGTCCAAAGCTTCTGTCACAATGAGGAAAGGCGTCAGCTCACCTCCTTCATTCTCCTCAACATCCAATGTGAACATTCCAAAGTCATTAACCAGCCAGTAGGTTTGCACTCCATGAGGACCCAGGTCTGGGTCAACTGCCGATTGCTCTACTGCATAGCGAGCATTGATTGGTGCGTTTTCAGGGACAGACATAGCGATCTCATCTGTGGGGAACTTTGGCCTGTTGTCATTAACATCCTCAATGAGAATCTTTACTTTGACAAGCTGAAAGTATTGTTGAGGCAGCACAAACACATCCAGTGAGAGGACACATCCCTGCCCCTCTAAGTTATCAGCACAGAGAGTCTCCCTGTCAATCTCTGTAGCAGATGTGTAAAGCTCCCCGGTGGTATTATTTAGGTTCACATACTGTTCACTGACCTTCTTTTGAGCGAGACTGAATATAAAGGGGGGGTCAACAGAGAAATCCAAATTTAAATCTACTCCAATAGCTCCTATAAAAGTCCCCCTTGGTAATCCCTCCTTTATCTTATAGATGAGCTCTTTTGCTTGACTGAAATTTGCCAAACAGGAAAGGGGGTTGGTGTAAAGCAAAAGGATGCACAATCCCTGTAAACACAAGAAAAAATGTTAAAAGATGAAGATGTTGTGGTTTAATTAAAGTTAGTAAAGAAATAGGTATTTGGGATATATTATTCTTATTCTCATTAAAAATAAATATTTTGTTTTCCTACAGAGCTGTTCTGAAACCTAAATAACAAAATAACATCCATATGTTCAGTTTATGAAGTATTTAAATCAGGCCCTGAAATTAGACTGTTATGAAATCAAGGTTTATCTGCACAAGTTTAAGAGAAAGATGAAAAACAATATGATGTATAAGGGCCTAATCCTATATCTGCCTTAATGATATGAAATGGTGCTCACAAAGCCATCTAACATATGTGTAGCTGCGTAACATTAAATTCTGTTTGTGAAGCAAATTGTTGTGAAACTTACCCATATTCTTCCTCTTTTGCTGAGTCTAGGATGTCTGCTGTTGAACATGTTTATGTCCGTTTGTAGCACTTTCCACTCATAGCAGGAAGAGGAGCAGCTTAAGTAAGCCAGGCATTTTGAGCGTTGAGCTGTGCAGACCTCTGCTAAGTGCTATGCCTTATTTCTATCTGACTTGAACAAGTCATTCATCCCACTGCCTGCTCAGGACACTCCCACCATATGCAAATCAGGCCCTTGTAACAACCAATGAGAGACGATGGCAAGTGGGAAATCCTTCTTTGGTTCACAGATTCTTTTGTTTTTTTAAACGACGCTATCAAAGCACATTGACACACCTGCACCTTCTACACACGCCCACACGGCTTCTGCCAACCGGTCTGTGTGGCAAACTAAAAACATATGATTGCCAACTGAGCTTATACTGACTCAGGAGACTAAGCCAGATGTAAAATATCAGGCGCCTACAGATTAGTTTAATCCAGCAGTAGTTAACAATCACAGCAGAAATAAAAATCCACAGAATCAATTAAAGAAAAATATATGATAAACTGTAAGATGCTTCTTACAACCCCTAAATGGAGACTTTGATTTTCTAAATGCATCTATAGATAGGAAAGTATATTGTTAAGATGCAGACATGATTTAGATTGATCGTAAACATAAGCAAATTGTGAGATTCATTCAAATATGGCTTCTTCATACATGCAGAATATGGATGAAATCAATAGAAGAAAAATGAAAATATAATCAGCAAGCCAGCAGAGAGGTGATCTTGGCATCATAAGTGGTGCAATGGTCAGACTCTGGATTGAGCCTCTAAATAAATCAACCCACTAATCCCCATGTGTTCTAAATGCCAGGCCAGCTGTTTGCTGGGATTGGAAGCATACTGCTCAGAGAAACTAAATGATTGAAGTTCTTTGGAAAAGGGCAGATTGAGACAGTCACACACACGCAGTATGTGTCATACTGTGTTAGGTATTTCTTCATTGCAAGGGTTGGTGGCTGGGCAAAACTGGGGCTTAATCTTAGTAACACACTTCATGCATTTCCTTCTTTATTAGGAATAGTAATAGTTGTCGTATTTTCTGTAATATTTTTGACGCACTTGGATAATGTAGCATATATTCCAGTGATAAAACTTCTAGTATACTGAATAATCTCCAAATAAATGTTACATCCTGTAACCAGAGGTTTTCTGGTCCATGCACTGAGCTCGGAAATATTTCTGTAAACACAGACTTAAGACATGATAGGCCAAGAGGCTTTAGAGCGTGGGAAAGAAGCAGATGAGGGAAATTAGACTCATTTGAAAGCTGCCTTTAGGTACAGAAGGTCTGAGGTTTAGTTGCTTGAGATGACATGACAGAATTAGAGTTGTACACCAGAATAAAGCTGTTGGCATTACATGATTTACCCTATAGTAGTTGCATCATGGGAAGCTGAACAGAAAGACCAGTGAAAGTGATGTATTTTAATGACTTGTGTATCTGTTAGTCCTCAAAGCTTGTGAAGCTCATCTCAGCTTCAGAAACAACAAACTGAGGGCCATAGAAAACAAGGTCTGGAAAAAATCAATTAGAATGTAAAGTAAGAACATTACATCAGTTTTGTGTTTCTGGTATATAAATCATCTTTATGAATGCAGTGCCCTAGTTTGGCCCATAGTCTGGCCTGCTAGTCATGTTAATTTCTTTATCTTCTACTTCTACATCTCACAAAGATTTTAATCTAAGCGTATTAATTTTCTGTTTAAAATTGCAGTCGACAGCTCTACGATTTCTCAAGTGTATTAAGCAACAGAAATTTCAATATTTTATTTAGTTTTTGTGCATTCTGTAAAGTGGAATCGTATTATTATATTACACTACAAAAGATTGAATGAGGCGAGAGGCCAAGGCCAAGAGGCAGTATTTTTGTGGCCTTAATTACATCATTTGCTACTCTGTCTGTATGAGATGAGGCTGAGTAATCTTTTCCCAGATCTGCTAACAGATGTCCTCTAAACTTGGTCTATTCATTTAATCAAAGGGCTGCTAAGCTATCTTGATATCCACAATACAGATTCATGGCTGTTAAGTAAGGATGATAGAAGATGAAGAAGCAATACTATCTATCTATCTATCTATCTATCTATCTACCTACCTACCTACCTACCTACCTACCTACAAGTGTTGGTGCACTGTAGCAGCTATAAATCATATAAAGGCTACACATGAAAAGACTAAAGCTACTGACATGGCTCTAAGGAACTGGTGCTAAGAGGACCTATTAAACGTCAAGAAGAGATTTGGAATTTCAAGAAAGCTTTGAGATAAAACTATACCTGCTTGTTAGAAAAGGAAAGTGAAAGTACACACAACTACACAAAGGATTGCATTTATGTTTTACAACTGAGGTCTACACAGAAAAATCATTACAACAAAACTTACTTATAACCTATCACAAAAATCACCTTATGCAAAGCAACATCTATATAAGCTCATACTGAAAACAACAATCTGGCCAAAACAACCAATTACAGTGTAATTGGTTTGATTTAACAACAAGGACAAGGACACAGTACCTCAAATCCATTGTACAAGCTAGAGAAACTCTGGCAACACACACACACACACACACACACACACACACACACACACACACACACACATATTGTAATTAATGTGAAATCAAAAGAAACAACATGTAGTTACTGCATATAGCTTGAGAAAACCCTATTGTATATGATTACTCATTTCCAGACATATGTACCACAGCTTTTTATTTTTTTGTAGAACTGCTTCTTGGCAAATCAATACACTGCAGTCGGAAATACTTGTTTTCTACCACTGAATTAATCAAACTTGCTTTTGCTGTGTTTATCACAAGCCGATAATTGTTGCAGATTAAGCACAGATTTCAGTTTAATGGAGTAGCACACAATGAAATGTGGGTAAATTTATTCATTTGGGCAGAAATCCATTTAGTTCACATATATTATGTCAGTCATAGTTGTGTGGGAGCCACAGTAGAAAGCCCCTACAGTTACTTTACTTTGCAGTACCGGGATGCATAATGGGAGCTGTTAGCATATAGATATATCTTGACAAAGTCTCAGTATAAACCTTTAGCACCATGATAGAAGGGTAGGCCTAAATGCCAATAAAAAACCTATCTTGTTTCTATATTTCTGTTTGGAAACAACATTATGCAGCTGTGTGCTCTTAGTGCATCCCTCTGTCTCAAGAGGACAGTCTCCAGTATTGCCCACAGCATTTCTACTCATCTCCAAGGAGGAGATAACAGATAGTGATTAGTTCTGCTCCTAGTAATGAGCAGGAGAACTATTTTCTTTAACATTATGGGAATACAATTTTTTATTTTATTTAAGTAAGGTAGAAAAGAGTTATTATAAAGTAAGCAGTAGTTGTTATTGCTCTGTCAGTGCCATCTACTGGTTGAATTAACATAAAAGAAGGAAAAAAAGGTGTGTTTCGGCTACATGTTAACAGTCCAGATATATAGGACTACTTTGGTTGCTTGTTTCTAGTTGGGTCCCAAATACCATCTTGGACCTAATCTTCAGTTTTGTTATTACCTGCCTTGGTTTTATAGCTGAATTAGATCGCTACAAGTGTGAGAATCGGGTCCAAGGCTAAAAACTTGCAAAAGTACTTATCCCTGATAACTCGATGATTTGTCATTTTTCCTGTGGAGACCCAATTTTCTCAAAGAGGGAAAGCTAGAAAGGAAAAATACTTTAAAATGTCTCTGTGGCTTGCCATTATAGAACCAATTTTGGTGTAAAATGGAGCTGTCCTAACGTGATATTATACTACACAATTTCTGAACCCCAAAGGTCTATTTGTATTAACTGAAAAAGAAAGAAAGAAAGAAAAAAACTTCAACTGCTCTCCACCCCCTCCTCACATCTCCCCTGCTGCTTCTCTCTTCTTCTGTTTTCACCCATCAGTTTTTCTCCCTTTTCTGCTCTTATCAGCTGCTAAAGATGCATCCTGGCACAAATGTAAGAAAGCTCATCTAAGGCTGGGAGAGAGAAGCAAGGCAAGAGTATGAAATAACACAAAATCCTTGTGAGCTCGTATTTGAGACAGACAGAGAAAAGAGATGGTAAGATAGTGAGGGAGTGTTAAACCGCAGAGTAGTGTGAGTGTGCCTTTGTGCCTGTGCAGGTGCAGACTGGATATATCATTGAGAACAGGTGCTGTGGTAGAATGTATGTCCCTCACAGCTGCAGCCAAGGAGATTACTAGCCCGGCTTCCTGGTAATGAAGTTTCTATCGATTGGCCCACCACAGGTTCTTGTTTCTGCCTGCTAACAGTGTGACTATTTCAAAGCCTCAGTTTGAGGTTTTTGAGTATATCATTAAGGTATAAAATTGAGTTTCCGGAAGGGTTCGATTTGTTGATGGAAAATAATCGCTTAGTAACTTTTTATACATCCATATCTCAAAAACTAAGTCAATTGTTGCCTCATTGGTTTTAGAGAAAATCAATTCTTGCTCCGGAAAAGGCTTTTTCATTCTGTTACTGCTGTGAAACAACACACATTTAGTCCGGATCCAACACATTATACAGCTGACATTGTTTATTAATACTATACAATGACGTGTATATTTGGGAGCAGTACACCACAGATGCCTTTTATTTTATTTTGACAAAATTTAAGCAAACAGGCTTTAGTGAGCATCTAATCAAATTTTGCCTCGCATAACAGTAATAATTTTAATTTCCTCAATAATCAGTGAGCATGATTTTCAGGAGGCGCACAGAATAAAACAAATATGGGAAATTGCAAAGAGAGATCGTAATACAGCTCAAAGCTGTTTAACTAATAGGGTAAGTTCCTGTAAATTTAATGCACGATGTTAAAACTGTAGAAATGGCTGATACAGTAGCTCGAACATTATTTCAAAGGCACACTGTTGAAAGCACAACATGTGGAACCTTGAAGTAGCTACAGCAACAGAAGACCATGCTGGATTTCATTTCTGTCAGCCAAGAACGGGATCACAAAGAGTGGACAGGAGAAGATTAGAAAAAAAGCATGAAATAAAAGTACCCAAGGCAAACATTGACGGCTATTATAAATTTAGTGAAATTTCATTTTCAAAGGGATATCTATGACCTTGACTTTCATGAGCTGCCAAGCAGCTTTCATGAGCTACCTATCAGTAATAGGTACTGATATCATTGATTTTAATTTTTGTAACTGTACTTCTGAGTGTAATTTGAGATTTAGTTTGTCTGGTCACACAGGGGCTTGTTTCTGTGCGTTATCAGGAATGGTTCAAAGTATATACACATTCTCCAGTACAAGAAGGAGACAATTTTCATTTGTTTACAAAAAACTATTAGACTTTGAGTTCACTTTAGGACATGAGCCAGAATTGTGAAAATGATGCTAAATTATGTCATGAACTGTTGTATTCTTAGTGTCACATCGGCACACACTGCATCCTTAGATATTTCTTCAAACCCATGATGTTTTCTGTTGTTGGTCTTTAAAGTGATCGGTGTTGAATTTACAGTTCTGGTCAGAAATTTACATCCACTCATCGTTGATATACATGTCATGGTAATTTGGAGCTTTTAATGATTTCTTTGAACTGCTGTTTTACCAGAGTGGAATATACACATGCAAGAAAAAGACTGTGCACCCACTTTGTGTTTTACAAGAGATGAAAGACGTGTGCTGTACAATCAGTCCACCCTGGAAATAGAACAGTTCAAACAAATCTTACCACGACATTCATGCCCATGACGAGTGGATGTAAACTTCTGACCACAACTGTAGGTGGGTGTTAAATTAGCAAGATGAATAAAATCACAGGAATGACTCACTTCAACTATAAAACAGGTGTGTACAGAAACAATGGTGTACCAACTGCAGTTGGGTCTTGTCAAAAAAAACATTGTATAAAAAAAATCAAAATTACATGAAAAAAAATCCCAGTGGAAATTAAAATTGTCTGCCAACAGATGCAAACTGTGCACGAATACTCCAGAGATCTGCATAAAAGCTGTTTCAGATTTTGTAAGGTGAGTTAACAGCATTTATGTTCTCTCATCCACTAAAACACCACTGCATGAGTTTTTGAATCAGTGTGAAAGCTTGACGTCAGAACTTACTTACTCACGGCTTGGTGTCTGAAAAGTTCAAAATTGGGAACAAAAATGAAATACAAAAATTCTATCAGGAAGTGTCTTACCCTGGAAGACTCATATGCTTAGCCTCCTATTAATTCCAACATGTGATATCTCCACATAATTTCAAGCTTGTCTTGTGACTGCAACACAAAATGAACCCACAAGCAACACTCCGGGGTGCCATAATCTGAAGCATGATACTAGGACTGAAGCTCATGTGATGCCCTTGTGCTTAGAAGAATGTGCCAGACATATCTTTCCAACTTTACGCAAGGATGGGCCAAAGCTGATCTTCAACCCTGGGGGTGCTTTTGATTGACTGCACATACCCACAGTTCAACAACAAGGCTCCTTTAAAAAAAAAAAATTCTTGGAATGGATAGTTTATAATTGGGAATGCAGTTCTGCTGTTATCACAACATTTCACCTGGACACCCTCATCCGCTCTCTTCCTCCCCCATCCTTCCTTACCTTACCTCCCTTACACACACCTGCACACATAAGTACATATAAGTACCTTTACACCTACACGAACCCACGCATCTGTGATTTATCCATGTGACATGTTGAGATACATGCCCTCTCTGCAGACATGTCACCATTTCTCAAACAAACCTATCTTCAGCTATCCATCCATCCATCCATCCATCCATCCATCCCAGCTGTCACAGGGTGCAAAAAGGGGTACACCCTGAACAGGTCACCAATCCATTATTGGCGAACCCCATCATTTATAACTAAGTTTTCATTCTTGTCTGTATTTCCTTCTTACATATTCATATTTTAAATGGTGCAGACATTTAGAAATAATTCAGACAATCATAATTTAAACCCCATCTGAGTCCCTCATCACACAAAGGTGTAGTCAAATGAGTCATTCGGAGTGAATCACTGAAATGCCATAAGGGCACAGATGAGAACTATGTGCCACTTAGCTGGAACTAAAGCTCGTGCAATGCCATGTGCAGTGACATAAACATACGCATGAAGGTGAGATAATTCCTAAAGGCACGGCCCTAAATTTGGCATTTTAAAGCGCCACACTCCAATTCCTAACATTTTGGACATCCAAAATACTAAGTGTAACTTTTAAATCTGGAACTGGAATACATGCAAGTCCTGTCTGCCACATTACCATTTACTGATGTTTTGCAGATTTGAGCCTATGTGTTCATGCAACTTCAAGTAAACTGACTGAAGTAAAAAGTTCTTCTAAGCTGCAATTTAATAATACATTTAAAGGCACCGTTATTTACCAAGCTTAGGAATGTCTCTGGGATTTTTTTCCTGTTTGTTCAATGGTTTTATTGAGATAGCCGTTATATAATGTCATTTAAACCAAGCACAAGAACAAGACAGGCTAAATCATAAAGATTATACTGTACAGATCCAATTACTGTGAATGACAAACCTGCCCCAGCTGTGAAACAACACACATTTAGTCCGGATCCAACACATTATACAGCTGACATTGTTTATTAATACAATACAATGACGTGTATATTTGGGAGCAGTACACCACAGATGCCTTTTATTTTATTTTGACAAAATTTAAGCAAACAGGCTTTAGTGAGCATCTAATCAAATTTTGCCTCGCATAACAGTAATAATTTTAATTTCCTCAATAATCAGTGAGCATGATTTTCAGGAGGCGCACAGAATAAAACAAAAATGGGAAATTGCAAAGAGAGATCGTAATACAGCTCAAAGCTGTTTAACTAATAGGGTAAGTTCCTGTAAATTTAATGCACGATGTTAAAACTGTAGAAATGGCTGATACAGTAGCTCGAACATTATTTCAAAGGCACACTGTTGAAAGCACAACATGTGGAACCTTGAAGTAGCTACAGCAACAGAAGACCATGCTGGATTTCATTTCTGTCAGCCAAGAACGGGATCACAAAGAGTGGACAGGAGAAGATTAGAAAAAAAGCATGAAATAAAAGTACACAAGGCAAACATTGACGGCTATTATAAATTTAGTGAAATTTCATTTTCAAAGGGATATCTATGACCTTGACTTTCATGAGCTGCCAAGCAGCTTTCATGAGCTAGCCGTTGCTAGCTGCTTGCTAATGCAACTGATGCGCAGCAATACATCATTGGGATGCTGTTGTTGTGTTGTTTTTATTGAGAACACTGAAGTGGCCTGATGTGACAGTGTGAGTGAAGATCCTGGGAGACAATGGACTTGCTCAAGGTCATATCTGACAGGACATTATGCTCAGAGCCTATCTGACTGTCTGAGGAGGAGCTGGAGGGGAATAAATACAGTATGCGTTTCCTGTCCTTCCCTTGCATCTTCCTCCTCTCTGTGGTTAGCATGCTGAGAAGGGCCCTTGAAGATACATTTTGCTTTGTACTCCAGATTACTTAATGGCTTGCATTCGCTGACCACCATTAGCCCTATTTACACAGTATGCTTCTTGTTCTTTCTCTGTCCACATGAGTGTTATACATTTGGATCACGTTGGGAACAAGCCTGCACTAAACATAACTCAATGCGGTGAAGTTCGCTAGGTGATGTACATATGTCCTTCTGCCCTCTGGAGATTTATGAGTGGGAGGGAAAATAGGCAGAATGTGGATGCTCTGGTGTCCTTTTGATGGCATCTTTATTACCTATTTGTGACATGAGATTGAAAACCCCAGGAAACTGCCAGGGAGGGCAAGGCTGTGTGTCTTAGGGTGTGTAAGTATAGGTATATAGATGAAAAGGGAAAACAGGACAAAGAGGGCAAACAGTTGGTAGCACTGGAGTCCATATGGAGAAAAGTAAATGTTAAATAAAGATGAATTGGATAAAATGAAAAGAAAGACCAAAGAAAGGACACGGAATGGGGCGCTTGGGAGGAGGGGCATCTGATGAAAAGGGTATCTGCTCTCCCAGGGGTCAAGCTGTCAGAGTGACTTGGTGGCATTTGTTGTCCCACCTTTCCACTGTGACCTTACAATGAGCCAAGGGGAAACAAGAGACTAGCATAGTGGCTTGTCATCAATATCGCATCTGACACCATCTCGCTCTCTCTTTCCCTCTCAAGCAGACTCATGCCAACCCATCAGCCCATGATGTGTACTTACAAAGGCAGACAGTGTCTTGCAAACTCAGGTTGCACTGCAAGATTTAAACCTGGAAAACTTTAATTGATGAGCTGTCTGTCTATACTTGGCAATGTCAAGAACAACTTTTTTTTTTTAACTAAAGAGTCTATTTTGCAAATTTATTCCAAACCTATTTCCGAAAGCTAATTTATGACAAATTTGACATTTCAGGAATAGGTTTCAAAAATCATTGGTAAATTCTTGGCGATTCTGCCGGTCAGGTCCAGAAAAGAGATTTTTTTTTTTTTTTTACCGATGTCTTCGTGAAGAAGAGAACCGTCAATCATCCATTGTACAGCCTACCTGGAATAATAATCTTTGTTTAGAAACACTTTTATTTATTAGCTCAAAGGAGGAAACTGATCAGTTCTTGCCAAAGAGTAATGAGATGGTTCCCACCTCCATCTGCTTTCAAATACCCCCCCCCCCCCCCTTCTCTCACACACTCGCATTCACATTTCAACTCCCACATGGAACATCAGCTATCACCCTTTATTTACGTGAAACAAAAAAAGACCTCCAAATGATGAATTCACAGGCAACCTGTCTCAACTGTCCTCCCTCTGTGTGATTGTCAGCATCGTTTACCCCTGCTATATTTTTTCACTTTGCTAATTTACCCACAAGGTGAGAGGGTGCTGGGAAGCTCCTAAAAGTCCTCTGGCTCCAGATGTCTGGACCAGATGTCCCATTATTTCTGAAGTGGGCCTGTGATTTTATTTTTATCTGTTTCCAGCTCTTTGCACCTACGCTAACCCCTGCTTACACACACGTGCACACGTACACACACACGCTCAAACATACACCTACGACAGTGGACTATTGGACACATACATACATTTGCATGCAAATAAAAAGCCCTTTGAGATTAGCCCCACGTTTAGCATTTATCTAAATACTTTCTAATTAAAAGTTAACAAGTAAAGTCTGTGTACAAAGTATTTAACAACAACATTTCACAGATGTTCTTTTACAAACTTTGGTGTTATTCTTGCAGAATGCAAATTAGCCTACCAGTTATACTATTAACACCCTATTAGGCAGATGACAACCTAACACAGTATCCATGGCATGGCTTTGTTTTTTACTATGCTGCACACAGTTAATCATCTGGGATGACAGGCTGGTGCGGCGCCTAAAACCTTTTGATGTGGTCAAGGTTAATTAATATTTGCAAGTAAAATTTATTAAGTCATTAAATGAATGAATATCTAAAGGAAAAATAATTGTTTTTTACTATGGGCGCTGGACAGCAGTGATACATTTGCTCTTTCCTTACCTCAGATTATGCCATCTTTCATAATTGCATTAATCACTTAATTGAGTCTACAAATATCTAATTTTAAAGGAGTAACCCTTTGTTCTTAAGGTTTATGTTTTTGTCACTCAGCTCTGCTCAGACCATAATGTTTTTGTTCTCTGATGATGACTCTGTTGACAGACTAATATATACCTCAAAACAGTTCAGTTAATCTCACAAATATGTACTATATGATGCATATTATATGCATTTGATATTCTTTTATTTTCTAAAGAAAATAAAGAAAATGATTTACTTGGATTTATGGTTCATTTTTCTTCCAGAATATATTTGCATGATACTTATTAGCTTGACCTGAAATAAATTCAGTTTATATTGGGCAAATCATCAGCATCACAAGTCAGAAAAAGAGCAATGCATATACAGAGCAAAAAGTTTAAGAAACTGTTTTAAATTCTCACGTGTGTTATTATCAACATGGCACCAAGCTGCTTAAGCTACTATAATTTGCATCACTGAGTCGTTGGTGAACCAGCACAAGGTGTTTTTGCTTACTTCAGAGGAACTGCAGAAAACACAGACACTTAAAGCTCACTTGTGCACAGGTGTACCACAAATTCGAAGACCTGTACCTGTACATTGCATTCATCTGTAAAAACACCTTCTCAGATGAGCTTTTTGATTACATTACTGCAACGCAACAACCTGTAACTTATTACCAGAGCCATTATATGGAGGTCCTGCTGAGCTGCCTGCCACTAGATGGCAGTGAAGCACTGTGCAAAGCATGCGCCATGCTGTTATGTGTTTGCTGTTGTCACTGTTGGTTGGTCCTGTCTTATCTTCTTTCAGATCCTCCTTTCCTATTGTAGCAAAGGAAGATAAAACCTGCCAGTGCACACCGGTATCATATAGGGATCTGTTGCTGCTGACAGCACATGGATAGTTAGAGCCCAGATAGGGAAAGTGAGAGAGCGGTAGAGAAAGGGAAAGTGAGAGGAGAGGACACAGAGAGAGAAGGAAGCCAGAGGAGAGATAGAAGAGAGGGTTAGCAGCAGAGTAATTGGCCTGAGACGTGCTGCTAATGCAACCTCGTCTTCATTGTATTCTTTCTTCGAGCGCTGCTCCCCCCCCCCCAGTCTCTCCTTTCTGTTAACCCCACATACCCTGTTTGTAGCCACACTCTCTCCACTCTCCTCCGTCCTACCTCTCCTCTTTCTTCTCCTTGAGTCTCTCCTTAACCACACTCATTCAAAGCACTTTCTGTCCTCTTTCACCTTCTCAAGTTCCCTTTCCCTCCCTCCCCGCACTTCCTTTTCTCGCCTTTGCATACAGCACCTCTTGGGTTGTCTTCCTCCGACACCTCTAGGAAATGAACATTGAGGATGAACACCTAAAGGTTGAAGGTTACGAGAGCCCCCCAGAGGGACTTGTGCTCAGCTTTGACCTCTTTGTGCCTCCTGGCTGTCAGGTTTGCTGGAGGAGTTAGCTGTGAAAGGAGCTTGCGTGGGTTTTAACCCAGATGTTATCTAAATAATTTCCAGTAATTACACGATTGTATTGTATGTTCTAATTCGCCCGCCTGAATAACAAAGCACAAGCGAGAAGCCCTACTAACTTAAAGCCTGATTCTGTAGTCATGCGACGCCATGCACACGAAAAGACCAAAGTAGTTTGCTCCAACTGAGTAACCTAAATTGCCATCCTTAGAAGTACTAGCTTTCATAGCAAAGGCTAAAATGGTTTACATCAAAACCCAGCAGACTGGCTGCTAGCTCTAGCAAGGCAACATAAATGTGGCGGTGCCCTGTGATGCAAGAAAGGCACTAAACGCTAAAAGCTCAGCAGCTGCAGATGAAGGAGGTGGCATATCCAGCATTCGTGCTTTATGGCATTCATTTACAGCACCAGCTATCTTGCTCTTTCATCTTTATCTACTTCTCAGTAAAGCTTGTGCTTACACGTCAGTGCCCCAGACACGAAACAACAAATAACTGTAATGTTGTATTAGGCTAGTTTATGGTAACAATAACCTGACCAGAACTCAGTGTGGGTGGTATAGTGTGCATATGGTCAGTATAGATGGTACGTCCTGTGACCTAGCTGTGTTATTTTAAAAGATGTTTTACACTTGAAGCCTTTTGCAGCTGACATCTGCAGTAATAGTTTTCTAAACACTTTGCTATCAGAGTTTTTAACCCCCTTAACACCCCCTTAACACAACACACACACACACGCACACACATGCGAACTCACATAATTGGACCCTACAAACTGCTCACAAGGGGGGACCCATCTGGAGGGGTTGTTTATATGTGTGTGTGTGTGTGCTTTTATGTGTGTTATAAGGTACATTTCTCTTGCAGTCCACCCTTAGGCCCTGGGCTACATTTGCTCCCATCCATCAGCCAGATGAGCTGTGTCCTTTTAACATTGCTGACAGCATGGAAAAAAATAAACTCAAACAATATATTTACTTGTAGATTAGGACCCAAATCAATAACCCCTTTAGAGGCAAAGGGTAATGTTGCAGATGGAAACAGATGGCTCTGAAAATTAGTTTTTAATAATGACAACTTTGGATTTGCTCAACGAGGAAAAAAGGTTTCCTCTACTCAAACTCCACTGTCAACATGCTTGTCATTATGTACCTGTAAAAGGGTAAAAGGGTGCACTTTAGTGACAGCCGGAGACAGAGCAGTAACAGGGGGAGGAATGTTTGTATGAATGTACTGTCGTTCGGCACTGTGGCTGTGCACATGCCTCTGCTTGATATATTATCATATATGCTTTAGAGTGGTTTTTCAGTTGTCATCTTAAACATTGCATTATTTCTTGTTTGCATGATTTGTTTGTGCATGTGAATATGTTTGCAATATTGTTTGTGTGTGTGTGTGTGTGTGTGTGTGTGTGTGTGTGTGTGTGTGTGTGTGTGTGTGTGTGTGTGTGTGTGTGTGTGGGGTGGGGGGGGCAGGCAGTGTTAATCAGATGTTTACAAGCACTGCATAGTAAATGCGTTTGCTCTTAAGGCTGAGAACTGCTGTATAAGCTTGGGAGAACACATTGGTTAATTTCGAATAAAAGTACTCTGTATGCGATACAGGGAGAGGCATTGTGGGGGGAAAAAAAAAGAAAAAACACAGACTTCTCAAGACATAATTGACTGAATGCGGTAGCTGGGCGATAGCACATCCAGTTCCTCAGGTGCACCACAAGTTATTCGGGACCTTACAACTGTCAAGATGCCAGCAAGGATTTAAGTGATGTTCTGAATGAGATCCTACATACTACCAACAGCACATGAGTATTTCATAAACATATGGTAAGAAAAATCTCCATAGCTGTAAAATCCTTATTTTTTCCTTTAAAAAAAGCTATTGCCCACCCACCATGCCGGGCCATCCACACATTTCCACCTCAGTGGTGCACACCAAACAACTTCTCTCTACCCTGCAGGCAACAGTTGCTGATGTGCCTCTATTTCCATCCTGATTCCCATTTGCTTTCAAGTGCCACTACATCCCATGTCTACCAGTCTGTCCATCTCCCTGGGGGGTACACACATCTCCTGAGCCTCTCTCAATCCTCCTCCCCGCTTCGTTTCTCCACACACTTTCTTAAAGGTCAGGTACCTACAGGGCCGTTAGGATGGAGGGATGTGGAAAAGTGGGAAGAGTTGGGTTACCTCCAATTCGCAAACGGCCACAGCACAACTTGAAGGACAAAGGACACAACGGTCAAGTCAATTGGTCAACTGGTTTCAGCTGTGGCTATCATCAGCTTAAAATAGATGCGTGGCGGCATGACGAGCATGAGGCAAGGGTCAGCTCTGCTGGTGCGCGAGTGTGATATGATTTGATTGTATGCTGAGCACATTTTAAGCTTCTAGGTTCGCTCGCTGTTTGTGCGTGAGCGAGTGAGGCCTATTACTGTTGAAGCTACTGAGGAAAGGATAATAAATGGTGAGAACAAAAGAAAACATGGATAGGAAGGCCACGCAACAGCTGTGCAATCCCACCTTATGTGAAATAAGCAGCATGCATTTGAACAGCTCCTTTAGTTCTCGGTGTGTTTATTCATTTCTTTGCAGTAATTTGAAGTGTGATGGCATTTGTTGTTAAAAGGTGTTTCTAATATACTGCCCACTTTACTCACATCTGTGAGAATGCGCGACTTAAATGGAACTAATACATTTCAAATTAATGCAGACTATCAAACTCACAAAAAGAAAGTGACAAGTAGGAGTATGTAAATTTAATGGAGCGCATTAAAAATAAACGGATACAAAATAACAACAGCGTTGGAAGGTGTGCAATATCAGTAGTGCAGGCAGTGCAGCCTGTGTGTCATAGGTGCTGCAGAACTGTTGAAGGTGCAAGCACAAATTGGAGGCAGGAGAGAGACAGAGCGAACACAACTGTCATCTTTTATAGCCTGGAAAACCCACGTGAGCTGCATTGGCTAAAGACTATCCAGTACCAGCCAGCTGCCCTCCACGGTAGCCTAGACGTTACAGGACTAACAATAAAAAACAAAGTTAAAACTCATCATTTAATCAAAAGCACATTATTCAGTCAAAGGTTTATTAGAAGAGCATTGAGAATCAAGACCTTTGTGTACCTTGGAATTTCCATCCCACACTGCAATGTAAAAAATTAACCCAATCATAAGTGCTGTTTTGACACTTGTTTTGTTTTATAGGTATCCTTATGCATTATCCTTACAAGCATGTGATCATCTTTACTGTTATCTTTGGATGGATTACGCTGGATTACACAGCAGTCTTTTCCTGTTTCATATGTTAGGCTATCCCCTCTCTAATTTTGGTAATTCCACGCATTTTCGGGAACCCAAACAAAACACGAAATAAGAGGCTCTAATGTAAGCGTCCTGTTAATGTTGGTGGCGTCAGTGACACAATGGACCCAAAGCCAGCATGACAGAGCCAGCAGTGCGCGGGCAGGAATGCATTTCTTACTTGAAAATCTGACACCACTTCACATTTAAAGAAGAAAGGGATGGGTGAACTCTGACTGTTCAATGCAACTCTGTTGGCCAGCAAATAAGCTGCTCTCAGCACCAAAAGACTCCACCTCCAACCTAAGGAAACATCCGGAAGTTCTTTTGTAAAAACTAAAGTTTGCCTACAGCTGCAAATAATCATGAGCAGTTCTGAAAGCAGTCTATGAACTAACCTGATCTAAGCTAATAATGTTAGCTTGATAGCGAGTAGCCTTCACTAATAGTAATAAATCACGCAGCAATAGTACATCCATGTAGTTGTAAAAAGCATGACAATATATTAAGTAATCCAAAGTATTCAGAATGCGTTACTCACATTGAGTAATGTAACTGTCACGGTTATGTTTTGGTTTATTTTTGAATGATAGATTGTTCTTTGTTTCTCTGGTGCTTTGTTGGGTTTTATGATGAATCTGCCTTTCAAGTTACTTTGGTGTGTTTGATTGTTTCCTTATTCTCTTAGTGCTTGTGATGATTATGATGATGTTCTATTTTCCAGCTTATTCTGGTTTATTCTTAGTTCTGCCCGTGTTAAGTCTGTGTTTCTTAGTCTGCATCCTTGTGTCTTATTTCCTGTTTTATTGTGAAAGTCTGTCTTATGTTAGTGTGTGCCGCTTTGCTCCCCCTGTCTCGTTAGTCCAATTTCTCCCAGCTGTGTCTCCCTCCTGTTGCCCATTCCCTGATTACCACCCTGTGTATATTAGCCCTGTGTTTTCCTGTACTCAATTTCGCGTCGTACCCTCAACTAGCTGTGTGTTCTGCTTCTATGTTCCTAGTGTTTAGTCTCCTGCTCCAGTTTAGTATTTCTTTTCCAGTGTTTCAGTCCTTGGTTCCTCTGTTCAGACTTTTGGTTTTCTTTTGGTGAGTTTAGTTTGTACGAGGTTTTCCCAGCAATAAAGCTGCGCTTTAAGTTTCACTTCCGTGTCTGAGTTCTGCATTTTGGGTCCACCACTTCTGCTTGCCTGCCACACAGAGATTCATGACAGTAACGGAATATGTTACAAAATACATTTTAGAGTGTATTTTGTAATCTGTAGTGGAACACATTTTAAAAGTAACCTTCCCAACACTGGTCATCTGTTCATTTTACATCTCCTCTTTGACCTACTATCCTGTTTTATGCTTTCAGCTCTCACTCTTTATACACCATAGTCATCGTCAGTATCATCCATTCCCTCCATTGCATCTCCACATCTACAGCTCTGTTCTATTTACCATCACTGTCTAGTTTCCATCTTCTCTCTCTCATCCCTTCACGCCCTCCAGCCAATTTCCCCACAGTCCCCTTTCCAACATCTAGTTTTCTCTCTATATCACTGCTGATCTACCTTTCATGCTGAGCTTGTACACGGTCTGATGCCCTCCTGTGTTTATGCTGTATGTGTGTTATTTGTATACCCTACCTGCCAACGTGAAACCCATTGCTTTGTATAAGGCCCCACTGGTCCCACCCAAATCACTCACTATTCTAGCTATCACAGGGGTCAGGCCACTGAAGATTACACTTCACTGAGCAAGTAGCCTTACTGCAGGCCTGTTCCCAGCAGATGTGGCTAATGCAGCCTATTATCATTGTGCCCCCATGCTTTCTCCTCAGATCTCCTTTCTACTCCATGTTATTCTTTTATTTAAAGGCTCAACCTGGTCTGTGAAGGCAGGTCATTTCTTGCCAATAAAAAAAAAAAATTTGTTAAATAATTTTATAATGTTTGCTACATGTGTACTTTTTCCCATCAAACATTTAGCCTAACAGCTTTACATTTTGCATGTTTGCAGCATACTGCTGATATTCCTACTTTAAAATGCAAATTGGAAAGGAGCATGTAGAGACACAAGGCATTAAAGGTTTCAAAGTCATGCTTACATATTGGCTAGAGATATGGAATAAAGGGGGATGAAAATGTCTATATATCCAGCCCTGATATATCTGCTCACTCAGTCTCCATAATCACAGAGCTAACTATGTTTCTGCTTGATTAATTCACTGTAAATTCATACCATGGTTCAATTTAACAAACTTGGGCCTTATGCTGCCTTAAAAATCCAAATTAGCTGGATTAATGTTTATCATTTTGGTCAAAATCACCTTATGATTTGTGAAACTTAAATGACTCAGTCATCTGATCAACATTCAAGTTTAATAAACTTTAGATTTTTGAGGTGAATTGACTGTTTAGTCACATCGACAGTTGTTACTTGCTTTCCTTTTAGACTACATTTTCTCAGTTGGTTCCTCATTAACATCAAAAACTTACAGCTGCAGCTGTTGAGGCCATTTTGTACCAGAGGCAGTACAAAGACAACCTGTTTTCAATGATAGTGAGATGAATTATAAGTCTGCGGTGGTTGGGCCTGAATTCAAAACTAACCTTCATCATGGTTAGAATTGTTTCTGTGTTAATGAAAAGAAGCAGCCATGACTTCATTTACCATTCATTACAGACACACTGCCAGCTTCCACCCTGCTGCCTGCTTTCTCTAAACTGGTGGTGGGTGAGGAAGGAGGAGGAAAGAGGTTTAGGATGGGAAGGCTGCTCTTGAATAGTGCATCATGGGAAATCTACATATTCACACTGGGTAAATATACAATTAAAATAAATTTCTGTATGGTTGGGTTTTTTTCTTCTCATTTTGGTCCTCTCACAGTAAAGCATATGCAGTTAGGGATAATTTATGATGTCTCATATCTTAAGTCAGTATAGCTGGTTTTCTAAATGCTATCTGTGTAGGAATCGCAAAAATGACAACCAACTATGATGACAAGTCATCTTTCGCTGGACTTACCCTTCTTCACTGTTGCTGTCACAGCGTAGCATGTCTTTATATTTAATTAGTAGCTGATTTATTTTAATTAGCTTTTTTGATTGACATTTTTATTTTTACTAACAGTTAGTGACATCTTCCAAATATTAAAAAAGCATCCTTGCTTTCAAAACTTCTCTGAAGCTCTGAAGGAATTCAAATAATGCAGTTAAAGCTGTTCTCCTTTAATGTGTAAAGACACAGCCTTTGTAGGTTTTGACCTTCATCTGCATAACCCCAATTTAAACACAACATGATTTCCATGTTTCCTTTGTTGTTATCTTGTTACTATTTATTGTGTATTTGTCAGTTTCTCTTTCGGATTCCTCCTAAAATGGTTATTTATTTCAGAGGCCACCTGGTTAAAGCTCAAAAGAAAAAGGTCCGTGGCCTCTACAAGCCAGCATTCAAGCCAGTTGGTCAGGGCACCGAGGTTGAGCCGTTTTACATTACCCTATAACCCTTTCTCTTTCACTTGCAGCTGAATTTTAGAGCACTTTAGAGGACAACCTTCTCTCTACACCCTTTGCAGATGGCTAGTACTTATCTCCCTATTGAACTTCCATTAATTGAGCCTAAGAATCTGATGTAATGAATGTCGTGCTCTATTAACAGATGTTAAATAATACAGCTGAATCAGCATGCCTTTGTGGCGTCTTTAAACTTTGCCAAAGGTTTTTAAACTTGAATGAACTGAATTCACTTTTAACTTTCTTTGGGACTTTTTTTTTTTCAAATTTTCTACTGTGTTTTATGTGCTATGTGCTATTTGCCCTTTGCGTCAATACATGTCATTCATTTAATGAATTCCCAGATTAACTGGTAAGATTATGCTTAGGTCCAAGTTAATTCCCATCTCAATGAACACCTACAAGTTAATTTTGAGACTTACTTTGACTTGTCTAAATCTGCTTTAACTGCCAAAAGGTTAAGGTCCCCTGATACCTTCTCTTATCCAGCTGTATAAGCAGCACTGAGACAGGTTCAGATTTTCAGATTGGTAAGGAGCACAGCTTTGCGACCAACTTTGTCTCGATTTAAAACATTATACCATCACCAGACTTAGGTACCCACTTTCAGTGTGATCACGTCTTTTGGATCTTTTAGCTTTCCTGGCAGCACAGCTCAGTAGTGGAGCTGATGACATCTCAAGACTTTTCTGAACGCAGTGACTCTGAGCTTTCACCAGACTCTCGAATCACTCCCTTGTTTCTTCTGGGGAACTCTTCTGATAAAAGTTTAGGCGTGACCGGTGGTTGTTGTACCCCATTTCACAGTCAAACAGGAGAATCAAATGAAATGACCTCCTGTACAAATGGTTTACCACCTTCCATACTTAAGGTGCTTGGACATCACTGCTGCTACTGACTACATATATTTACCAAAGAGGACACAAAAAGAACAGGGTATAACTTCTACTAGCCTCTAGCCAACACTTTCTGGATGCTCAGGGGCTTTAGATATATGACTGCACAATAACAGCTTGTATGAACAGACAAGGGACTCTTGTGAGGGGGCACTGTGACCCCTTTGGACCACACGTGTGAAGAGTCTTTCGGTCAGCTCAGGGTCTTGAACCATGAGTATGTGGTTAACAGACTGTCTCTCTGTTCACATGGCTACTCTCCACACAGTCAAACTCATTCACTGCAAGTAAAACAGAGATATCATAGCTGCTGTGCACAAGTACAGTATTAAAAATTGTATATAACAAATGTGCTTTTAAAATTTGTCTAAAATGAAGATGCTTAAGGGGTTACTAGATATAAGCTCGCCAACAAAATATTAATGCTATGCTACTTTTAAAAGATGATGGAAATGCTTCTTTGGTGTCCTACGGGTTACTTTTCCAACAAATTTGAGGAATACATTTTCATCAAGTATAATATGTGTATGGTGCAAGTTTAGGAAGTTAATATTTTCAGATTTTTACTTCTAAATTAAATCTGTATGCATTTGTTTTTGAAGTTATGAGGAGAAAGGTAGACATTTACAGTATACAGTCTGCAGACTCTACCTAATCTGTGGACCCCAGGAGCAAAGAGTTGGCTTGTGTGGAAATGATATATGTCAATGAAAGTGTGCAGACAAAAAGCATGATTGGTGGACAACTTTTATTTTGGCACTATCTTTGTCGTCCCTGATAGCTTCACGTGAAACAAATGTGCTGATGTAGCCTTTGCCATGTTGATGGTTTTGTCACGGTCTGCGGAGGCAGACCGTGCGGGAATGTGTATGGTGGACCCAGGTGCGAACACAAGCGAGGATGCAGGAGTGGATTTAAACAAAAGCGAGCCTTTTATTATGGCTGATGAAAGGAACAAAACAGAGTGAAGGCAGCATATGAGTAGTAGCTCAACAGAAACCTAAACTGGACAAACTAAGGAAAGGCTATGGCTGGAAATACGGAACACAGGGGGTGGGAACACAGACGACGCGACACAGACTGTATGAAACACAGAGACTAAATACACATGAGGGATGATCAGGGGAAGTGGATGCACACGGGGAACACAGGTGACACTGATAATCATAACAAGACACGGCAGGAGTGAACGTAACACTGATGGGAGATGGGCAAAGTAAAACAGGAAGTACACAGAGGTTCAAACAGGAGGAGAGAGAGCACGGGGAGAACGCAGACATAACGGGCTGGGGAAAACATAGAATAAAACACAAAGAGAGACGAGGGCTCATAAATACACAGAGGGGCACACAGGGGGTAAGAGTCACGAAGGGAAAACACATAAGGAACAACGTAACAGATCAACCCAGGAAGCATGGCCTAAATAAAGAACAAAATACAAAAAGACATGAAAACTAAGAATACTGGGCCCACATGGCCCAGGACCATGACAGGTTTAGAACAGGGGTATGCAATTCCAGGCCTCGAGTGCCGGTGTCCTGGAGGTTTTAGATGTGTCCATGATCCATCACAGCTGATTTAAAGGGCTAAATGACTCCTCAGCATTTCTTGAAGTTCTCCAGAGGTCTGGTAATGAACTAATCATTTGATTCAGGTGTGTTAACCCAGGGTGGGATCTAAAACCTGCAGGACACCGGCACTCGAGGCCTGGAATTGCCTACCCCTGGTTTAGAAAATGTTGGTTTGGACTTCTGATTTTATTTTATTTTTCTGGTAGGTTTGTTTGTTGATTTTTGGCTAGCTTACCTTTTTAACTTTTGCAATGATTTCAAGGAAACAAGGTGACAGTGCCTTAAAGTTGGCTTCAAATGTTCAGATTTAAGGCCATTACAAACCATTTGCAAAAAGCATCACGAAATTCAGAATTTTCTGGGTTTGAACTTGCTGTGTGACGTATATATACAATGAATGCATTGCATTTTTTGCGAGAAAAAAGTAATCCTTGCTGTGAAAAAAATGACGTAGACATCGAGGCATGATGAGCTGGTCCTGATGTGTCTAAACATGAAAGCAGTGGAAATTTAGTGGTTTGATCCAGGAGTCGAAGCTTTATCATGACCGCATTTGTATAAATTTCAGGATGTCAGTGGGGTGGTTTCAAATCGTATTGGCAGGTAGGGATAAAATCTGAGGAGGAAGAGAAATAATTTTAGAGAGCCAACTGACCCAGAGCAGCGTCTAGCTATGTGTTTGAGGTAAAATGGTATTATTTTACTATTTATATATGTCAGCACACTTGTTACTAAATGCACAGGTCTGTTTGGCCAGATCTGTTTATTTGGATCTGAAAAATCAAGCTTAGTTTTAAAAAATCAATCTTGCAAATTCATCCAGTGAAATTATATAATCACTCACACAAAACACGTAAAGTCTTTTAAAAATTGACGCTTGGGACGCATTGGCTGCCTCAAGACAGACCGTGACAGTGTGTGTGTGTGTCTACTCCTAAAATGTAACATTCCTCAATAAGCCAGCTATGGTACTGGTTGACTGGTTAGAAATGACAGAAGACAGAAGACGGTTTTTAAAGTGTTTTCCCTCCTCCTTCTTCTCTTCTCCAGTTTCTGTCGTCTTTCTTAATATTTATGTGTATCTGTCTAGCTGACTGTCTGCTGCCTTCATCAAGTTCACTGTCACCAAACCTTCAAGCATAGTGCTCTGTTCATTCCTCCAATACATTTCCTTCCATGGGTTCCTCTCATTTTGTGCCAGCTCATTCAAGCCACACCACCTGTCAGACATTGACTTCATAAATAAATCTTTACTTTGGCACAGTCGGTTTTGCTCTATCATTTTGCATTTATCACGCAAAAACGAGATATCATGTGACACTTCATATTTTGCTCCCGTGGCATCCACTATGTCATTCTATAATAATGCATAAACACAGAAAAGGTGTTCACTTTGTCCATGGTTATATTGACCACGTGTGTTTAGCATAAACTTAACTGTTTAAACTGTTTAAAATGTAGATACATTGGAACGGTTGTAGACATTTCTTTTTTTTTTTTTGTCTAAAGGCGAAGAAAGATGCCCAACGGATTTACTTTACCAAATTGACCATCCCAGCCTTGCCGTAATGGTCCATTTGATTCACCTTTTATTGTTTATTTTATTTTCACTTGCTGAATACGGGACAGACTTGACTGGGGGAAAGAAGGGGAGAAAGAAAGAGGGAAAGAAAAACAGCTGAGAAGAGGGACGGGGGAGAAGGGCAAAAAACGGAAACCAACAGAATGAGCAGAGAAAAAAAATACATATATCGATCACCTGGATCACCTGTTGAGAAAGAAAAAAGAAAACAAGCAGAAGAGAACAAGAGTAATAGAATAAACAACATCACAATGATATATGGGAATATGACAGTAAATACTAAATATTAAACATTATTGTGCAGCACGTAAGATCAACAGAACACAGTGTGCTTTGAGGTAGGAGCCAAAAAGGGTGTAGTTTGTGGGTGTGATCACCCGTGTGTACACCTGTGAGCATGGACGCGCTTGTTTTTTTAAAAGGTTCCTTCATGTAATGATCTGCTAGAGGGTGTGGGGGGGCCACAGCCCCATCCTCCAGGGCATGAAGCAGGTATGGAGGAGATCAAAACTCCGGACATCCAGAGGCCCCCAGAACACAAGAGACCAAGGAAGACCAACAGAGGGGCAGCCGCGCCACTGTCCCAGAAAGAGCTGAGGAGAGTCCCAGATGAGGGTTCACTCAGCAGCCGTGGAGCAGAAGCCAGGGGGGGTTGCAGTGACGCGCCCGTGAGCTCCGCCGGCAGCCAGCTGTGCCTGAGTGACCGAGCCCCAGGCTCCAGGCCCCGATAAGCGGCCGCCAAGGAGTGAGCCGGTGTGTACCTGGACGCCCATCCCCAGACACAAAGAACCACCAACGCACCGATGTCTGAGGGAGTCCGCCACCGGCAGGGGAAGTGGTGGTGGGGGGAGATAGGCCTCCAAGCCTTGGAGGGCCTGAGATGTCCCCAGAGAGGTGGCGTCTGATACCCAACCTGACATATAGACACAGACATACAGGCACACACAGATACAAACATCCATTCCCACCCTCATGCTCTCATATGCACTTACTCCACACTCAACCAACGTGGAGACAAACATAAAGAGACGCTGTACACACGATCACACTCCCCAAGCGTACTCTACGAACCGGGTCTAGGTACCCTTGCCCCTGGAGGGGGGAACTGCACCCAGACCCAGGAGGTGTT
This sequence comes from Copadichromis virginalis, assembly GCF_057382275.1. NCBI lineage: Eukaryota > Metazoa > Chordata > Actinopteri > Cichliformes > Cichlidae > Copadichromis > Copadichromis virginalis. Next base: position 26,538,783 of record NC_140618.1, read on the forward strand.
ACCCTTTTCCCTGCGGTGGGGAGAAGCAGACCACCCCGACTCCGCAGCAGCAGGGAGGCCCCACACTCCAGACCGCAGTCGGACGGCCAACTCCTCCTCCTAGCCCCCCGCTCCAGCAGGCCGCAGAGAATGGGGGTGAGAGAAGACTCCAAACCTTCCTCCACCCGCTCATTGTAGTGTTGATGCATGTGTGTTCTAAGGTGCATTTAAAACCCAGGAGGGCATGGAGCTACCTGCAAGAGAGCAGCAGGTAAGCGCATGGTCCCTCCTGCTAGCCCTCAATGTCTACATGTATTTAACCTTGAGAGGTGGGCAACGACGCCAGGGGTGAGGTGTACACCCTGATGGTACTTTGGATTCCGTGTATCGTGCCCACCCCCAAGATCCTATATGTATGTGTAATGAGAGTGTGAGTAATGTGAATGTCTAAGTTGTGGGATAAAATTGAGGCAGAGGCAGCCAGAAGGGGACAGAGGGGGGGTAGCCTCCTCTGCACCCTGGTGACACACCCCTACTCCAAGGCCCTGCATGTGTGGGTGGTTGTGGTGGAGCGGGAAGAGGGAGGCAGACATGTAGACATTTCTAAACATCCCGGCTTACTCAGACAGGTTTGTTTACTCAGAGCAAAATGTACAACAAATGTGTCAGCTCAAAATATGCATTAACTGCATTTTAAAAAATATTTCTTGTCACTTTTCATAGCTAAAAGTCTGGAATTTAGTATATTTTTCAGACTTTTGTTCTTTATCTAGCACACAGACCTAAAATGCTCTAAGAAATAATGGCAGTTCTCAAACATAACTGCTCATATTTCATATTTGTTTGATAATTATTGGAATTTCTGCAGCATACGGTCTGATATAGCTACATAGTGTAAAGCCTCAAATGATTAAACCTTATAGACTAGTATTTTAAAATGTTTACGTGTTAAGAGGCCAGTATTACTTTGTAAATGTCTATAATCAGAATAATAGAATGGAAATAGGAGGCAAAGAGCTGCCCCTTTCTTGGCTTAGCTCATTTGAGCATGATTGACACATGGCACCACACAACATTCTCTGCTCATCCACACACATCAGTCACTTCATTATGTGCTGAAACAGTGCAGAGTGGGTGGTGAGTGTTGTCAGTCATCTCCAGCTGGAAAAAAATGCAGAAAGACATGTTCAGACAGTCAACAATTGTTGCCACCCAGGCACTCCTGCTGCCATAGTGTAGTGAAGTGGAGTTTTGAGAATTCAGGGGCAGAGATTGAGAGTGGCTGTTTTCTCCCCTCTCTTCATCTTTTGAATGCCCTCTCTTGTGTGAATGGCTTGCTGACAACAAATGTTGCTGCAGATCTGAGCAAGAAAGCATCTACAGGTTGTGCCAAGTGTCAGCTCGATGCAGAGCTGCCAACGCCTGAGCAATTTTTTAACTTGAGGAATGAAAGCAAACATCCTCAAGATCACACAATTATTATAGTCCACGCATTGTTGGTTCAAATTAGACTGACAGCCGAGTGACAAAAACCTAAATAGCAGGTAATTTAAGTGTCTGTTGATAAGTCTTAAGATGCTGAAGTCTATTGTTTTGTGCATATGGAGACCTCAGTCTGCAAATGTATTATTCTCTTTAGTACAGTTTCATATCTACTGCGCCCTGTGTATGAGGAGTTTTGTGTTTACTCTTTATAAATGTAACATCATGTTATTACATGCTGAAGTAAACGTAACATATGTGGAACTAATATTATCACTTCCTAAAATATATATTGTATTAAATATATACTAAAACATTAAGCAACTTCCATATTAATAATCTTGGGATTTCCTACATAGTTTCAAAGCTAAGATGTCAGAGTCCCAAATGTAGTAGTTTATTTTCAACTGACAAAGAAGTGTTGCACAGCCAAATAAAACTGCCTTTCCCTTAAGCACTACTGATGTGTAGAAGGAAAGGTCAGTTTCTGGTCACCGCATTCTTTTTAGTATAGCAATTAAATGCTGAAAGAACCACAGCTGGTATTCCAAAGTTGTTACAGTCACAGGCAAAACGACTGGGCCACGTTCTTTGAGATTACTGTATGTGACCCCTGCTGTAGTAACTCATTTGCCTTTTTTGGACACAGTCTCTGTGTGATGGTTTGCAAAGAAGAGGAGCTAAAGGCAGGCAACCAGCAGCAGATTCAAGTCTAAAATCCAAAATCTTCAACCAACAAGCTGGAGGTCGTACATGTGTGGTAGTATCAGCAAATATTAAGGTGAAATGTCAAAGGCAAAAAATTAGGGTGATGCAATTCACTACACAAATACAAAGCATGAACACAAGCAAACAAAAACAGAACAAAGCAAACAAAAAAGATTATCAAGGAATTCATAGGAAAACATGGAGAAATGGTTGGAAGGATTTACTACAAGGACAATCTGGCAAAGCACAAAGAGAACGAGGGACGCATATATAGACAAAGCTGATTGTAAATTAGTAACAGGTGGTGTACAAAACTGATGGGGAAGACATCTTCATACAATAATTGTATACATCAACCGGCTGGGATCCCTCATTTTTTTGTCGTCTAAAGCCTAATTTTCTGGCTGTTATTTATTAGTGCTAACATGTAAACAAGCAAAAGCAGAAAGACAAGGAGAAAACAAACTAAAAATCTATTTTTTCTTCACTTTACAGTTTATAACTAATTGCCCTAGAATTAAGCGATGTCACCTTTATTTGTATAGTACATTTAAAAGACATCAAGTGTCAGCCAAAGTGCTAAACAGAAGCACAATGTAGCTAAAATAAAATTAAAATTAAAATTGAACAGAATTTCAGTTATATTACAAATATTTATATATATATTATAATGTCTTACCAGCAGATACACTAGAATAAGAGGGTAACAATGTAGGATTTTACAGGAAATAATATATAATAGTTTTTTGTAACATGCATAGTCGAGTGTAACTGTATGGTATTCTGTTGCAAGTCATTTTAAGCACTGCTTCCGTAGAAATTAAAAAGTTTAATTATTACATCCTTATTCTCTTGTATGCACCAGAAGGTGTTGTTATTTATTATAATTATACAGTAATTTCTGATCATGTACATTGAAATTCCATTCCCTTAGTCACAGTTTGTTTTGTTGATACAAAACAAAGCAAACGTGGGAATTAAGAGTAGTTGGTAGGTTTGTTTGCATAATAAGTTGCATAGCAAACACGTTTTTTTTGCATTACATTAAAATCCTCAGAAAGACCACTACTCTACAAAAGAGATTGAGAGGTCCATCCGGAATCAGCTGAGATGATGGTTTGCAAGTGGACAGTTGCACCTCCCTGCCACCCAAAGCAGCTGCGCCCCTGATTATGCATAACTTTAAACTTGATAGAATTCAAATGGGGAGTTTATGTAAAATTCACTCCTCCGTACAGGTGCCATTAAAGAGTAGATTAGCTATGGAGTTAGAAGACTGTTTTTCCTGGAGGTTGCCACTTGTGAAAACGCAAAATAAAATGAATGACAAAACCCATTTGGTCATTAATTTTAATTTGACTTTACAATTCTCGACTGATCACAGCAGAATGATTTCACAGCAAACATTTTAAATGTACTATAATACAGGGGTGGGGTTTTTTCTGTCTCATTTTTTCTTTTTACTTCATCTAGTTTTTACAACTCTCTTATACATCCTTGACTTAAATCTTTAATAAAGTATTACTCTCGCCTAAATGAGCAGCATGTCCTCGTATCTCTAAATGCCACCCTAGTGACAGATAGTAATTAATAGAAACATTAGTCAAACTATTTTTAAAATTGGAAAGGAGTCACTTCAAGAACATTTTGAAATGTCCTTCTCCACCAGTCCTGTTGATGGATTTGTGCATTTCAGGATCAACACATGGGAGCCTTCTATCGCCTGGGACAACATTTGGCAGACTAAATAGATAGGGTGAAGCAAGGTTTGGTTTGTAAATGTATGTCTACACGTCTACTAGAAAGTAGGGCTCCTATTTTTGCAGTCATATTCCAATGTAAATTAAAATTTTTGGTATTTGCTGAACTACTTGATAGTTTCTATAATGTCCAGAGGATGATAGTGGTATCGTTTGCCTGATTTTATTTCCCTGTACTTACCCATTCAATATATGTTTAAATTCCTCATTGAAAGTACTCACTGAGAGTGTATTGCCCTTGCAGTTGTTGGAAAAAAAAGTTATTTCTTGTTCCTATGGCCCAGTCAATCCATGCATGCATAATATTTATGGAATATTTTACATTATGAACAGCAAAGTATCTTAAAAGCTGAATTCCCATCTTGCAATCCATGTTTCTCTCTTGCATATGTGCTTGAGAATCACTTGCTATACTTTGCTCATCTGAAGATGGTGTTTTATTGTTATGCTGCCAAGAGTACTGGTGTTTAATAAAGAAGTAAAAAAAATGATAAAAGCAGAACCACATTTGTAAACTTTGCACAAATTCCACTGTGTTGGGCGATTGCAATGGTACCATGACACTTTGCTAATGGCCTCTGCCAGGAATTGGGAATCTGGCAGCTCCAGCTAATGACAGTGGCCTACAGCACATCTGCACAGGGTATTTTCAAATGCTCTCTCTGTAACATGCTTGAAATTGGGAATATTTCACTTCCCTTGAACCACAGCGAGGGCAGCTGATCCTTGGTATATGTAAGCATTTATGTAGCTGATGGATATTTAAAATTACTGAAGGCAAATACAGCAAGGGGACAGCTCAGAAACCTGATGGAGATGGGGGTAAAACGGATGCATATCAGGAATTTATTATTTTATTTATTGGTCATTGTAAAAACAACTAAAGTAAAAAAAAAAAAACAGTACTAAGACAACAAAAACATACCTTGTATAATTGACATTAAAATAGCTGATTTAGTTGATGGATGAGATTTTAAGACAAACTATAAAACTAAAAATAAATCTATGGGGAGAAATGACACAAGGATACTTCACAGTGCAGTGTAAATTAAATTCTTCACACAGGGAAGCAATTCTTGCATCAAGAACACAATGACTCCTTAACATTACACCTCAATCAACTATCCAGGTGCATTAATTAATTCATACTAAGGTGCTAATGGATTATTATGAATTAAGGGATTTGTTACTAATGAAGAGTCATTTTTTTTTTTTTTTTTTTAAAGTTGAGGGTAGTCAGACTCTAAAAAGGCTAGAAATAGTTGCTTTCATTCAGTATGTTGTAGCAGGAACTCTTAAATCTTGATGCTAATGTTTCAGGAAATATGTCCACCTATGCACACCCATACACAGAGTCACTTCAAGGTCATAAACAAATCCTCGATACAACCGTTGTTGTGATCTGATGCTATATAAACTGAACTGAATTGAAATTAACATTTAGAAACTGGAATTTAAAAACTCTTTAGTGTCATTATGTTTACTATATTTCTGTTTATATTAATGCCACAGAATCCCAAAATTGTAGTAGTTAAGCAGGAAGGTTGGTAGGCATGACTATTCACCCTCTGTTCTCCTCTAATATCCCCTCTATTTCATGCTCTAAGATGGGTTGCTCTGATTGCAGGCAGTAGCGGCATGCTGCTTGCCCTTATGTGCAGGATGTGCTGTTGGCTCTGTCCTTGAGTTGTCAGATATTTAACTCATAACTTTTAACTTTATATTTGATCTATGACAGAATTTTTACAAAAGCCTAATTGGCAGAAAAACTGAAAACCTTGGAATAATAGCTCAGGGTCTGTGTGTGCGAGAGAGCAAGAGAAAAAGAGTGAGAAAGAGAGAGCGAGAAAGCAAAATTGTATGTATGTGTGTGCATTTGTGTGGCTGGCTAGCTGGGGGGCATGAAGCTGAGAGTAGGGCATTATTAAAAACCATCTGTTTTCCTGCAGAGTCAGAAGGCCGTCTGGACACAGTCTCTTAACAGGCCTTGTTTTTCTAGATGCCCTGAGGCAATATGACAAATTTGAATGCCCAAACTAAAAAGTAGAGGGGGACCGGAGAAAGCATTTTTTTGCTAATACAAATTTATGTATGTCTTCAAACAAAACGGTTAACACAAACCTTGCATATCACAGCAAAGTTTTGAAAAAAATAACTAGAAAAACAGAGCACTTGCCTGAACTGGAACTATATTTTACCATTTAAAGCCATGCATTTTCAAGTATGGCTCAGTGTGGTTTAAGCAGGAGACATGAAGGACAAACATATTGCAATCCACTTGGCTCGCTCTTGCCGTTCACGTTGACCTACAGTACCTGATCTGGATTAATCTTAATAAGAAATTTGGTATATTCATTATATTTCTCTGCTCTGCAGCAACATAGAATAATGCCGCTATTGGGTGCATCTGCTGTTGCAGTTACAAACCTACCACTTACAAAGAAGTGGTCCTGATTAAATCAAGGTTCTCTTGGCACAGATAGATGAGAAAAAAATAATCCCTCTCAAAACTAAAAGTCCATGCCACGCTTTCTAACTAGGAATTATTGACTGTAAGTTAAGAGCAACTAAGACTTTTAGTCTCATGCAGCCATTTGTACTTATACCTTTTATTTTCAAATGGTCAGTCTCTAATAACACCCTTAAAATGAGCCGGCCAATGGACACTGAAATTACTGCATGTGATTAAGTTGAGATAATAGCACTCCTTTGTTTGCATCACAGCACAATTTCCTCTCTGCTCTGCTCAATGACCCTATTTTTTTCCCCTCTCCCCTCTTCTTTTGGCATAAACAGACAGTAATGGCGTCTGCATTTTCCTTCCCCCTCACTGGTCCTTCACATGGCTCAGCAGCTTAGCTTGACAGCTCCGCTGCGTGTGGGTTCAATTGGTGGAGTTGAAAGCCTTTTGCAGCATTTGGGTTTGGCCTGATAGAATCCTCCATTTACCTTTTGCCCCCAGGCAGTAAGAGAAAAGGAATATGGTTAAAGCCATGCTGGTAGCAGAGACTAAATGAAACATGATTCTAAAAAACATAAAAAAAATTGCAAGACAAAAATAGGCCATTCTTTGAGAAACTGAATTAAGTTTTAGTTTCAAGGGAATATTCTGTGTCAAAGCCTTTCATCAATCCATTTGGTTCTTTGAACGACTTAACTGACAATGAGCTTGCATGCACAAATGCACACACTGAACTCCTGACAGTAAGGTGTGTCGTTTCCTTATAGCGGGAAACTCTCTTAGCTTAGGCAACCGCTTCTCAAAAGGGATTCAATCATGCGATAAGATGTCTGCAATTAAAAAGGTAACCTCGGAGAAATGAGTTTTACTTTTCATAGTGAGTAAGGGCAAATTTACACCAGTTTAATTTCTGATTTTTTTGCCACTTACTCCCCTGACACCTACTGATTTATTGGCCACACTCACAGGCAACTAGGCGTCTAATATGAAACCCAACCCAAAGGGAGTTAGTCTAGACAAAAAGCTAGGAGGTGAGCCGAGTCCCCTTGAGAGGCTCTGAACTGGCTGTTGTGGAGTACTGTAGGTGTGAGATGCACTTGTGTTGGCAAATGTTTGATGAATGACAGCTGGCTGTCAAAAATTATAGTGAAATTGTTGGCAGGTAGCAGGGGTCACAGTACTATTGTTAGTAATGATAGAAAGAGGGCAGAAGCAGCACCGAAAGAAGAGCCGTTCACGTCTGTCACGACTGTACTTGAGGTAGTGGGCAGGCATCCATACTGAGATGTCAATGTGGCAACCACAAATGAATGCATCACACTGTGTACTGCCAGAAGGAAAGGAAAAGGTTAGGTTAGGTGTCATCAGCATAACAATAGCAAGTAATATTATTGGATGACAGAACAAGGACATTTTTATTTCTAAAGGACAGACATTTGCAACTATGTTCATTTAACATTCACCAGGAGAGGGTATTTAGTGACAACCAATGCATTGATAAACTAGAGGTGTTTTCACACATGAACTTTAGACTGTCTGGTGTGGAAGCTCTGGTCTTAACCAAACTATTTCTCACCACACAAACAATGGGAGATGGTCCATGGGAAATAGATTCTCACTTCTGACAATGCTTTGTGTGGTGCCTGGATAGAGGACGAAAGATGCAGGAGACATGATGCTCACTTGTCATTGTGATTTGTATTTTCAACTCTCACATGAGCGCAGTTGGATATTACACAAATGTAAAGACCCGTTAATGTTAAATCTGATGGACATTTGCTTTCTCTACTCATACTTCTCTGCCAGGTAGTGTGTAGCAGTTTCAAGTTGAAGCTGAAGCTGCTTGACAGCAAATTTCTGGGCTGCTTTTCATTTCCAGTTCAAGCCTGTTAGAATGAATGAACACAACATATATTGTTTAATTTTGGCTGGCGTCTTGTCAATAATGACATCAAGCTTTATGCACACATAAATCTAAAGCCAGGACTGTAAATAATTTCAAAACTTTCAGAATGTTCTGAAAAGGAATTAATATTCAATTAAAGTAAACTTTAATGTAATATACAAATAATGTATAAAGGTAGGCAATTTCAGTAAATAACTTCTGAGAACAGACAGCACTACAGAGAGGAAGAAATATATAATTAAAAGGCCTATTGAATAGATTATTGAGAAAAACAGTATTAATGGACAACTTTAGTCTTACCAAGCAGAAATTTTACATTTTTCATTCTTTGTTCTACATCACATTTGGCTTTGGCTACTAGTGTGACTTTTTACTAGTAAATGCATACTTTTTCTCTAGAGTCTAAGATTTGTGATAAATAAAACACAACCAGTTTGCCATCCATCCACCCGTTTTCTTCTGCTGTTCTGGGGCTGGGTCAGGGGTGCAGCAGCCCAAGCAGAGAAGCCAAGACCTCCCTCTCCCCAGCCACCTTCTCCAGTCTTTCCAGGGGAAACACCAAGGCTTTACCAGGCCAGCCGAGAGATATAATCTCTCCAGCGTATCCTTGGTCTGCCCCAGTTTGCTGTAACAGAAAACACTTATAACTTATAACAACAGTTCTCGTGATAATTAAATTTAGTCATGAGACTCTATTACTGTCTGAAATAATAGTGGCAAAAAAGAGAAATTTGCAAACAACCCTACTGACCATCCAGCTGTAACACTGCACTATTTCTCTTTACTACCAGTATTGCAGTACCAAGGGAAATTGCTATTGACTTAAACATATTTTGAATACATTGGACAGATCCACATGTTGATTTTGCACAGACTTATTTTGTTTTTACACCCGATGCCATATTTTATATATGTGTGTGTATATATATATATATATATATATATATATATATATATATATATATATATATATATGTATATATATATATATATATATATGTATATATATATATGTG